>NC_088987.1:18512888-18808351 GCF_963932015.1 Anas acuta
GCCTGCCACCTGAACTATTTATAGCACCTTGAGACATTCATTGTCCTTCACTGGGAATTTTTTATTTTTGGCTAAAAAGCATTTTCTTTAGTAACAAATGGCAGGTGCTCTCATACTTCCATGTTGTTCATTAAGGTTAAAACAGTGTTCATGTGTTGCCATAGAAGCTTTTTTGCTGTTGTAGAATGAAACCCCATCATGCACACTTCAACCTAATGTACTTTTGAACTTTTCAGCAGATGCCAAGACAAGTACCCATGATCAAAACTCCAGCATTTCAGTTTCTTCCTGGACTTATACTTTTCACACTTCGGAAGCCTGACATAAGTCTTTCCAAAAAAGAAAAATGTTAACTAGTAAAGCAAACTGACCAAGCTAAAAACATTCTGTACCATCCCCTGAACACTGTCCTCTTCCACAGCCTCTAACAGAAAGGGGATGGTGAGCTGCTCACTGCCCTGATCAACACATCTAATGTTTCTCAAGCTCACAAGCCTTTGTAATCAAGTAAACACTGGAATTTCTGGAAATTACTCTTAAAAACTTTGTTTTCCTTTTAAGTCATCAGTTTGTCGCTCTGCCAGAAGTATGCAGCTCATTTCATCATGTTTGAGTCAGATTTATCAATGCATTGGTTTCTTTCCACCCTTCCTGGGAACACAAGGAAAGAAAAATCGAGGATCTTGATGCTCGAGTAAAGCAAAACACTTGTTCTCCAAATTCATGCCAGCTTTAAGTGGACTAAAATCCGATGCTTTTCAGCAGCCTCTCTCCCTCTCCCAAGCAGAAAGTTTATATTTGTTTCCTATTTGTGTTGATTATCATTGGGCCAACAACTCTTCATTATGAGTTTTCCCACCACATTATCTGGAATTCTAGCCACAGATCTCTTATCAAATGATGTAACAGCAAACTCAATAGCCCGAGAATACAGGAAGCTGAATAAAGGAAGTACAGTGGCAGCAAAATAGCCAGATTTAATCAAAGGACACCAGTGACGCCTAGGGGCTACAGAGATGGTAAAAACTCTGACAAAGACTGCTCCCAACAGCCCTGCCCCGTAAAGCAAGCTGTTATCTCTGAGTGCCGACAATGCAAATGCCTAAAGCCACATTTAACTCGTACTGTTATTACACTTATGATTTAAGACGAAAAAAAAAAACACAAAGAAAAATACTCCTGCTTCTGTTTGTGTGTGCTTGTAACTGTGAAACATTACCTGGTAATTTACTGCAGCAGCACCATCGCTCTCCAACAGTTATAGATCCATTATCACAACTTACATCCAAAAACCAGCATAACACCATCTCTACTGAGTTGCAGAGATCCCCATATTTGGGCATAACTCTCAAATTTGTAGTTCTGTAAAATGCTTTATTGGTATCTTTCTTATCTGTGTGTTTCATTAAGCAAGGAACCAAGGTGCTATCATGACAAAAACGGATTTCAGATTTCATGTACACAGAACTGCTCATGTATTTAGGGTCAATTCAGAAGACTTCAAAGGGATTTGAGTGATAGGTTCAGCAAGTGTACCTTAGAACATCGTAAATTCAGGCAACAGTGCACACCACACAACAATTGTACCCTTGGTGTGCATGCAATTCACCTGCACAGTGCACTATTTTTTTTGCAAGTAAACACCATGACTTTTGCAGCACATGTCTCCCTCATGACTACACTAGGAATTGTACCAGCTTTTCTGTTAAAAAAAAGTATCCCAAAATAGAGTCAGGAAAAAACATACACAATGGAGTTCTGATAACGTGGGTTCTTCCTAAACTGGAGGAGGGCAGTGGTCCGAATTTATATTCCTCACATGCTGAACTACATCATAGCTATGAGAATACACGTATTCACACCTCTCCACGTTCTCAACCCACCAGAGTATAAAACAGTAAAAAAAAAACAGTAAAAGGGGTAAAATCCAGCATAAAAGTTCAAACAATCTTCAGTCTTATACCACCACTTAAGACTAATAATCATTGTACAAATCAAATTTATGGGGCATAACAAATTCTCTACCTCTAAAGCTAGAGATGGCTGCAGAAGAAAAGGGATTTAAAGATGACATTAAACAAAGCAAGAAAGGACAGCATGCCGTCTACTGGTTTTGAACATCACACAGAAAACCCAGCTGCATATCCACTTCGAGGTACTAAATGTGTGCACATTTTCAGCATGACTATTCAACATAAAGACTTGCAATTCATAACTGAACTTGTGAGTCAGGCAAGCTGGCAACAGTTTTCTTTCAGGATAGTGAGCCACCAACTATCTTCACAGCTTACAAATTCTTCTTTGAAATGCCACTTCATGTACTTGCTGCAATGTATGTATTTTTGCTTCTTACATGGAGTAGAAGGCTCAAGAAACAGAAAGGCAACTAAAAATATATCTGTTTTATTTACCAGTTTTCTAAAAAGCAAAGTCATAAAAATTAGTCACAAGTGGCAAAACCAAAATATATTGCACAGTGTACAGAAAACATTGTTGACATGTTGACAAAGTGTCATCACAAGTAAATCATCTTACAACAGTTTGGAAAAATTACAGCTTCAGAATCTTATCTATAAATGGAGGCATGTAGATTTAAAGTTACAGGAAAATATTTAATACCACCCTGTAAATGCAAACACTTTAAGGATGCAAGATTAAGTCCGTAAGTAAGCACATCCACAAAATGCTCTAAATATACTTCTCTCTTCCTTTCACTAAGTTATGGTTACAAGATGGTCATTGACAAAAAGAAATGAGAACAAAAGAAGTAACAAAACAACAAAAAAACACAACCAGGAAAAAAAATAAGCATGCTAAAGCAAAGTTCACAAAGTGGTTGAGAAGTCCCTGAAAAAAATTGAATTATGATGCGCTCCTTTATATAAAGCTTTTATTTTTCCCAAACCCTGGTCCAATTAAAATTGTGTTTACTTGTAACAAAAAAAGGAATATGTAATATGCTGGTATAGCTGCACTGTCCCATTTATGATTAAAACATTTAATACAATGGACTTGAACTACAACATTTTTCAAAGTTTCTCATTTAGTTTATATTTACAAATAATAAAGTTTGACCTTGCTGAACTATTAAAGACAGGAATCAGATCATACTGGGTAGTGTTTCACACTACATTTAGATACTTTAAGTTGTAATTCTACTTGTTTCACAAGTTCACACTCTTTGCTAACTGAAGAACCTGCCTCCTTTGAAAATTTCTTTATGACACTGTCCAATTAATAACCAATTCCCTTACACATTTCTTCCACTAAGCAAATACCAGTTGCTTCTTCATGTTTTTGGTGGCGTCAGATCGACCTTCAGGTCCTCTTTGTATAAAAAGCGGACTTTTTGTAGAATGAAAATAACCTTAAGTTTTGGTGAAATGTTATGCTAATGAAAACAAAAAAAATATGAAACACATTCCATGAAAAATATTTTAAGACAAACATCAAAAGTTAATTGAATTTCTCTTTGTCTTTCACCTCCAAGACCTACAAGCTGGCATCTAGCAGTGGTGCAACTAAATGTCCTTTAACTAACCAATATTAAGTTACTTTTTCTCTTCCCACATTCAACATGTACAAACAGTGCAATAACATAAAGCGCATATATTCAAGTTGATACAGTCTCAGAGGCATTAAAATTAAATCCTTTACAGAAAAGGATTCCAGTCACACCAAGTTTTAGATTATGCAGTTCAAATGTAATGAAAGTCAATGGTATTCTCACAATCTTATTATAAAAAACATCTTCCAATTATGATAAATGGCTAATCCTTCCTTGCCATGTGCAAGTTTGATGTATGTTTGTTTAGCCAAACAGAAAAAAAAAAGCAATGGCCAACTTCCTGAAGGAACAAATCAAAAGGAAGGTAAAAAGTTATACCAAGCTTTGTCTAACAGTCCCAGGAGCATAGGCAATTAACCTCTGGGGTTACAGTTTTTAAATCTTTATGCTTAAAGATTTCCCATGTATAAGTTCTCAGAAATGATGCTTCAGGATAACAATCAGTTCATAGGATCGCAGCGTCCATTTAACAAAAGGCTACAGAGTAGTCAGCACTCACCCATACTTTCTTACATATCCATGTAAATATTTTAACCAAAGATCATTTTACAAAAGTAGTTTAACATTCCTCTGAGACAAAAAGTGTTACTATAGTCAAAACTACAAGAAACAAAGAAGATGAATTGACTGGTACACAAAGGGCAAGTGTGAATTGATTTTCTGGCAGGTTATTTCTTCTACTATGCTGGACCACTTCAGATATTAAGAGCAATGCTAAAGAGCCACTAAGTAAAATGCCTAGAACAATGTATAATGCTGAATCATTATCCAAAGGAGATTTGAAGAACTGTTATGTTCGCAACGGGATTTTCAGTACTCATTGACCCACTCAGTAGGCATCAATGAAAGCTTTTATAAAGAAATACTTGAGGCATGTAAGTGCAAAATATGAGTCTTTTTTAAAGAAAAGCTATACCATCTTCAACAATGTCCTTACTGGGAAGAGATTGCCACCATTTAAAAAGAGATTCTTTCACAAATGACTCTTAGAGCAAGAAAAACACATTTGTTTTACGAACCAGATTCATCTTGCTGGAAACAAGATTAAAACTTTTACGGATCATCACCATAATTTTGAAGCAGCTTTAAAAGCAACAGGCTCAAAGGCTATGTTTGTTCTTCACTGACTTGACTCAGAGAAACCAAGTTGTTTTCCCCACTGTCTTCAATCATTTCATTAAGGTCCATTTCATGGATTTCTTCATCATATGATGTATAAAAGTTGCTCTGTATATTGTCCTCACAAAAAATACATTCCTAGAAAAAAATATAAACATTAATAAGTCAAAGGAAAAAAAAGCTTTTCTAAACACTAGTCCATCTGTATGTGAACCCTGATTCCAAGGGAACCTTTCAATCTGTGCTACACCCAGTGTATTCCATTCCCAACTTTTCCTACACAATCATTTTACAACTTGTAGTAAATAATATAGATACTTGAGAGCTCTACTGTAAGCAGTTATGCACAGATCATTTACAATGCTGACATTTTATGTGCACTACAAATCACATTCTCCTACATTTGATTGCCAACACTGCAATAATTTGTTCACATCAGTTGCACTGCTAGGACTTCACTGCAGTTCTGTTACTGACTTTTGAAATGACTATAAATAAAGAGAGCCTCTCCATTTGATAGCTGATCAGGGAAAAAAAGCTACAAGTGATGCTCAGCTTAGGGACGCAGAATGCAGTCAGTCATTTATACATACAGTGAAATTCACAGATAGGCAGTACAACTGAAAGGATGCCATTTTGTTTTCCAAGCTATTAATCAACTTATACAATCAAGAGTTGATCCTGCAGGAAAAATTTAATACAAAAGTGAATGGGAATGCCCTGTTCCTCTGCATACTTTAAAGAAAGTTAAAGTTAGAAAAAAGAAAGCCTAAGTTTCTATACACAAGATTGAAGTTTTTCAAGTCATATGAGATTTTTCTTTTTTAAAATCAGTGCAGCCAGAAGTTTTATTACATACAAAATTGCAATTAGATACAAGAAAGCTAGAAATAGCAAGGACATCTCTTACACTGCATTCACCACTACTTTAACTTTCCCATTGGAAAAAGACCTGTGATAAATTAAATCAAGCCTGAAATAAACTTTTTCCCAGCATAACTGACCAAGCTTTTGCAGCAGCCAGAATGGAAAACTAACACAGGCAGCTAATAATTTAAGTGTTGTTATACACGCAAAAGTAACCAACTCATTTAAACTTACAGAATTAGCAACAGTTTTTGGCAGTCCACCTTGTTGGATCCACGGATGAACTTCAATGAGCTCTCTTTTCTGTTCTTCTGTAAATTTTGGCTGTAGTTTCTGCATTTGCTTTAATTTCTGCTTATCTTCTTTTAAGACTGTTTCCAAATCTCTGAAATAAAATATATTTAGAAATTGAGCTTGAACAGTTTCTGGGCTTTATGCCTACATAAGGTTAAACAAATACTAACATTTTTAAAGACTATTTTTGTTATGGAATGTTAAGCTTACAGATCTTATATTGGAAGAAAATTAAATGTGATTATTTCAGCCTTCTACACTTGCAGACAACTTTAACATATCTCTGCTGGCTCATTATCTTTCCAAATCCCAGTTAAAATAGTTTCCTTAGAACTATCCAGGCCGCATCACCAGTGGAACAAAGAACTAGAGTTTCCCCCTGCTGCAGTATGTTCCAAGTTCCCCTTCACTAGGATGACAACCCAAAACAGACACTAAATACATGTATGAAACACCAGAACCAAAGAAATAAGGTATGTTTAAGAAGGCCATCAAGAATGGATTTCAGTACAGGACAGAGGAAGAGATTTAGAAAACGTAGCTCTATGTCAGCTGACAAAGCTCCTCCACACCCCACCTTGACTAAGAAACTTAAAAACAGGAGACACCCCACACCCAACATTTACAAGGTGTACACATCTGTAAGAGATGAGTACAGGAAGATTCCAAGAAACCCAGTGTTAATTCTTTTCCTTACGGCACACCTAAAAACCAGTTGGCTTCTCAATATAGGCCTAATATATATGCACCTCTATATAGGCCTAATCAAATAATTCTTTTTTAGGATGTATTGTGTAGCATGCAGAAGATACAAAGGAAGCAAGAATTCTTCTTGACACCAAGCTAAACATTAAAACAAATTCTCTTCTTTTGAGACAGTAATTCATATCTTGTACACATAAGCATTTCATGAGGTACTACAGCATGAGAATTACCGAGAAGGTATCTGGTAAGTCATCATAACAGTGTCATCTGTGTTCGCCATCAAAAGCCATATAGGATCCTGAAGGACATACTTAATGAAGTGCTCACTTTCTTCCATTTCTGCCTTCATTTTTGTTTTATGATGATTTTCTGAAGAGTCAATACTCCCGAAGTATTTGCTGGTATGACTAGTTTCACTACTACCTTTAAAAATAATTTTAAAGCTTCGTTATAAGTTTTCAAATACATGGATTGTTTGAATATTTTCCAAACTAGAGAAGGCTAAAAAGAACTAAAAGTCTAAATACAACAACTGTTTTTAAACAGACAAAACTCCCCTTCCCCCTTAGGCAACTGCTTTGTTTTTAAAACATGAATTTTCAAGCTAAATCTCTATTAAATCGCAATAGAAAAATAAACGAAAGAAGTCTGAAGTGAGACGCCAAGGAATACGTTTTCCCTTCATTATTCCATCATACCTATGCAGAATTTTACTGGCTATTTTACATACAAAAAAAAGTTCAGAAGTTTTATACTGTAAACCAAGCATAGTAGAAAAACTACCATGTGATGTGATAAAAGAAATCTAGAATAAATTGTACCATGAGGATTAAAGACAAGAAAGATTTTTCCCATAAAGCACTCAATGTTCACATTATGCTTGTAGTGCATCATGCCCCAACTCTTCTAAAATGCCGGGAGTATTCGCTGCCAGGGTTACCTGTTCTGCTCCCTGACATGTCACAGCCATTAGAACCAGACCCTAGAGATTCAGCAGCTGCAGATACACCGCTCCCTGACGAAGCTGAGCCAGTGCCTGAACATGCATCTTCTTGAAGTAAAATGTCAAGCAGGACACTGGACATGGAGAGTGCATCACTATTTTGAGCATCCATTGGAGATTCAGCCTGGTGATAGGAAAGCAAGAGAAACAAACACAGAAAATAAAGAAAATGAAGGCTATTTCATTGCTAATTGCTTACGTTTATACATTTATACTTCACATTATAATCTCATATGTTTAGTTATTCAAAGACAGACAACAATCAGTAACATATGCCAAGACCAACTGAGGAATAATGAAGGGGATTGGTTGGCTGACATATGGTCCCTTCCAGAAGATAGATATTGAAATACAATTTCTCTTTAAAAAAGGAAAACTCACTGTTTAATAAGGAAGGCATCTGCTACTCAGTTTTGACAGCCCCTACTGTCCTGGACTTCTCAAAACTTAGCCAAATCCACTAAGACGTACTAACAGTTGGTTGCTCCTACTATAGTCTACCTCATATTTGCGTGAACAGTCCCTCACTTATCACTCTCAATACATGATGAAAAGGTAGTTGTTCCCAGATGCAAGCTGACAAAAGCAAAAGACAATTTGTATGTTTAAGGGAAAGAGCATCAACTATACTGATGTTGATTATTTTGTTTTTTAAGCAAGCAGTTACAGCACTGCCCCACTTACCCCACTTATATGGAATATTCAAAGTTAATGTTGACAAAGAATTCAGCAAAAATACATACCAGCAGTGGGAACTAGCTTCAGCTATATCCTTAATGCTTTCCTGAACAAATGTCTGTCTCGCCCTCATGTTCAAATGATAAGGAGATTAAGAAAGTAACGCCTTTCAGGTTTCTAAAGAATAGGAACTAGCCTTGTGAGTAGTCAAAAGAACGTGCCACCAGAATTAATATTTTGTTATCAAGCTTCTTTTAATCTAGTAGTGGCATCTGAGAGCATGCTGTAAGTTACAGACAGTCACAGATGCACTTCTTTACCAAAGCACAAGTCAGAAGGTGCTTATCTCTAAGCTTTCAGAGATGTCACGTAGCACACAGAATACTTTAGTCCACAAAAAGGCACTGGATGCACATATCACTGAGAATCAGAAAATGGCATTTGCATGACCAGTGTGATACAAAACATTGTTTTCATTTAAAAAAATATTTGTTCTCAAGATCATGATCTAGCAAGCACTCAATAACAGAATGTAGTAAGTTTTTATGCTCTGTCAATCAAGTTTGGAAGTTCCACTACAAAAACATATAGACTCCATCTCTCTGTTCTCCCTCCATTCATCCCCATTAAGAGTCAGTATCAAGAATATTAGGTAAAATAAATAATCTAGAAACCAAGCACAGAAGTTAAACACAAACATCTAAATGGAAGACCTGAATGTTCTTCAGTGGGGGGAAGAAGCACATAAGTTTTTCCTTCTTCTTCATTTACAACTTCTAGTGTAGGTACGTGTTTATGACTTTGCTGTGTAGTCTACGTCATCTAATCAGCTGTTAGCATCAACACCAATTATACTTTTGACTGACTACTTGCTGTAGTTGAGATCTCAGGCATGCCTATAAAGAAAACCATCCAATGCCTCCTTTCCTTTATCAGCAGCAAACCAAGTTCTACACTTTAACTACGTTATCACATGCAGTGAACAGCTGTAAGCCACAAGCAGAAAAGCGTAAGGGAAGAAGCAGTCACTCTAAAAGGTTTTGGTTGCA
This sequence comes from Anas acuta, assembly GCF_963932015.1. Lineage (NCBI taxonomy): Eukaryota > Metazoa > Chordata > Aves > Anseriformes > Anatidae > Anas > Anas acuta. Next base: position 18,522,172 of record NC_088987.1, read on the forward strand.
TCCCAGTGACTTCATTAAAAAGATACCCTATGGAATCTTTAGACAACACTAATTAATTAGTCTACATCATCACCATTGTGGAAACCTTTACAGACAGTCATATGGAAACCTCAGATGGAGTACTATGGTAAGCTGATCCATCAAATTTAAACGAGACAGGAAAAAAGGTGAAGTTACCATATGGCTTAGTACAGCTTTAGAACCTTAGGTAAAACAAAGGAATTGCTAATATCTGCAAACAATTCATTCATTCATTACTTTGGCTAGTTTGTAAATAAAATCGCCTCTTTGTTTACATTAGCTTCTTTCAAAACCACAGTTACAGATAATTTCCCCGCTTCACATAAATTCACTAGCCCACAACTTTGTTAAACACTAAAAAAATAAAGTGCACAAATGATTTGAAATATATTTCAAATTACTTCCAATAGGCATATTTGAATTCAGATTAAAAAAGTAACACAACTATTTTCACAACTATTTTAGAATTCATTTCCAAGTTTCTTGTGTAACTTTAGGAGAACAACATTATTTTAATTTTTAAAGGTTAACATTAGAATAATGATTAGATCTCACTTTTAATTCAATCTGCTGAAATTCAAGCTTGCAAACTACAATTGTGAGTCCATCTCTGGGGATTATAGAGTGATTACTATCATTAAAAAATAAGGACCACAAAGTTTTCAAAACAATGTACCAGAGACAAGGAAATAAAGGGGGGAAAAGAATCATTTTTAGGCATCCGTATATATTAACAATCTCAGATATGTTCAGAGTACAAAGACTTGGAAAGAAAAAAAACAAAACCCACCATAAGCCCATCAGCATACTTACTGGTAGGGATCCCTTTCCACTGCAGTTATCAGTTGTCACGATTTTGCTGCCTATGGCTCCTTCCTCATTTAAAGCTCCATGAAAACCCGCAGGAGCTCCACTTTCCACAGTTTTTGTGGTTTCCTCTAATTGCAGAAGATTCAGAGGAGAACTACACCTTGACTGGAATAAAGGTGGAGAAGCCTGGTCTTGAGCACCCACTGACTGTGGAGTGCAGGAACGGGATGGCTCATTTCGTGTCTCTGTGGCAGGTACCTTTTCACTTTCTGCTGGTGCATTGTAATGGAATGGTTGTGTTGGAAAAAACGCCTGCTGCGGGAAAGGGCTGGGAGTACTGAATGGTGTCTGTGCTGGAAATACTGTCTGTGAGGAGAAAGGAGATGGGGTAGGAAAGTTGGCTTGACTGTGGTAAAGCGTTTGAGGTAAGCTACTGTTCATCTCTGGGTAGACGTAGTTGGGGAGCACAAGAGCTACAACGGGTGTCATGAGGGGGGCAGAGAACTGGGATGGTTGCATAGGGCAAGTATTTCCAGAGTCTGGCAACTGATTAAAACCAGAGAGCGAAGTCTCAGGAGCTGGTGGCACAGTCCCTGTTGCTGGAAAAACGGGAAGGGGATATGCAGGCATAACGGTGGGAAAAGACATCGCTGAATAGCTTGCTTGTGAAGTGTCTGATGGTGACCAAGCAGTAGTATTTAAGCCTTGAAGAGGAAACCGATGGGGAAATTTAGTTCCAGAAGTTGTACTGTCTGAAGATTCCTGTGGTTTAATGCGTTTTGACTTCCTGTTTTTTCCGCTTTTCTTCCAAGGCTGATCCATTCCAGAAGTGCCATTTCTTTGTCCACGGCCACCTGAAGGAAAAAAGCCTGCATCAGGATGGGTCCCTCTGGAAATTTTAAAGATTCTCTGTGGTTTGGCATCCCAAGAAGTTGCTCAAAATTGTAGTTCTTTGTAGTTCTGGACTTAGTTTACCCAAATGGAAGGATCTGGGAACAGATCAGGCTCACTCTTTTGCCTCTAGCACAAGAGCTGAGCACACTGGGCAAGGTAAATCATGCTGACACACCATGGGGGAAATACAAAAAAAAAGAAAAAGAATAGCAGTGCATCAGTTGAGGCTCAAATGTGTCACCCAATCAGTACAAAGGGGCCACTCCGATCACTTCAGCAACTACAATGAAAGCAGTAGAAGAGAACTGAAAGCACTTCTAGATAGTTAAGGTCACACAGGTCTGTAACTAAGAACATGAAGAAAAAGCAGTACAGAAGAGAAAGTACCCATAGATAATAATTTTCTAAGGGGAAAGAACATGCTACCTTTACAAACCTTAGGAAGAAAAGCATGGAACCAACCTTATTTTACAAGTCTGCACCAATCACTCTTCCCTAGGTGAAGGCTGTCAGTTCTCTCATTACAGAGATGAGGAAATCCATAAAATATCTTCTACATCTAAATATTTAAATATCTAAAAGCTGCACAAGCTTTAAGTTTTTCTAAAGCTTACTTAGACCATCTGAAAGTTTAGCAAGAATAAAGAACACTATACTAAGTTTTTCCAGAGAAGGCTTCCTATGTCAAGGACTTGCATAACTATTTAAATCAAAACAAAGATAAGAATCATGGGGGAGAAAAGGAAACAAAAACAGATGCTCAGCAGTATCTGACTTTAGTTCCAGGTCAGGACTGAAACGGAAACAAAGTCAGGTCAATACCAAGCTCTTCTAAAAATGCCATCCTGAGTCCCTAGACCTAACAAAAACCAGTCTCACTATTACAGCTTGTCTGTTCCATTTCCGTCTGCCACTGGTCACATTATTAACTTAATAGCAACCAAGCCATTACTGTTTCACTAGTGACATGGTATTGCAACAGGAGAAACTGGATGTAAACCAAAGAGGCTGAAAAAAAAAAAAAAAATAAAAAGGTAGAAGGAAAAGAGCAGCAAGAGAATAGAGAAAGCAAACACAAACACAGGAAGGAAAACATTCTGAAGTGTGCATTTCTTGTCTCTTGAAAGTAAACGCATAACAGTAATAATGCAATGGATAGATAACTAAAACATTAGTTACTGAAGCATAAGTTAAGAGCAGAATATAGCTTTTAATATAATCTTCAAAGCAAGACTGTAACCAGAATTTCTCTATGGACTTAAACACAGTATGGAACTGTCGCTGTTCCCTGTGGTTCCACAACAGAGCTAAAAATGCAAGCATCATCTCAACAGGATTCACCGCCTACATGAAGGCTACTTTTTAATCGTGAGAAGTATTGCCATACCACGTTCAGCAGGCCGTCCTTTGGGTTTATCTTGTAAATAGTAATTGCAGTGGGACTGAAAAATATTAAATCTCTTTACTTCTTTGAACTTATTCAAAAAGCTCTGCTCTTCTTTTTGTGTATGCACTGCAAGGACTTCCTTTGTAAGTCCCAGTTTTTTAAATGACTCCTTTTCCTGATTTACATGCACAGAGCTGGATGGAGGTGCAGTAAGTTGGCTATCTAAGAGTTCTGCTCCACTCGGACCATCTTCTATCATTTCTACAGAAACAGAAGGGAAAAAACAATCATGATAAAGAACAGCTCTGGAAATTCACTTTAAGCTATTATAATCTGTACTAATTTCTCAGTAAGTTTAAGATACAAATTCTGTTCCTATTTATTCAATTTCTCTAAGAACATCTTAGATATAAGAAAATATAAGTCACAAGTAGGTTCTACGTGTTCCAATGTTTGAAGTTTAAACTTACTAGCAATCACCTTTTTGGAGATGACATATTAGCAGAAATCATACCTAATTCAGGTTGTGTTTTCTTGTCTCCAACATGAACAATGGTGCTACTGTAGCTGCACTGACTTGTGAGTGATACAACGCTTTCAGGCTTGCCAGGTAAAGCCAAAGAAGTTAAGTGAGCACCAACTACTGGGGGACTACTTGATTTGCCAGATGCCTTCAACACAGTAGGGCCTATTTAAAAAGAAAAAAATATGTATGTTATACATTGCAGATAAGTAATATGTCGCTACAGCTGCAGAACAGCTGAGACTGAACTGTGCTTGCTGAAACACAAAATGAGCATTTTATTTATTTCACAGAATCCAAAAAGAATGTTTTAGAAATAGGATGATTTCTGAGCAACCAAATCCAATCCTCTACTTTCATGCAGACAAACCACATCTTGTCAGTGAAGGACTTCTTGATCTTTCCTGGGCTTTATCCATCTCTGATGGTATGACTTTAGAAGTTTCAAGTCTCCTCCAGCCTAAGATTAAGTCCCTCCCAGCTCCCATCTTGTCATATACTAATCTCTCATTACCTGGTAATTAGCTGGCAGATGCTAAGCTTTGCTATGAACATCTGCCTACTTAAGTTTTCTCACCTGAAAACTATAAGCAGTAATCCAGCACATCATACCAATGCCTCTAACCAGCATCAAAACATTCCTTCTTTAGTACAAATACTGAGCGTAACTTACACTGTAAGACCTAAAGTTTGCCTTTTTCCTGACTAGAGCATGCTAGTGACTTGGTCATTGCAATCATCAGCACACCAAGAAGCTAGCGAACCTACATCCTTTCCTACCAGCTAGGACTGCAAAGACTCCAGATGACAGCATAAACTGTGTTCTTAACTGCATGATGCGAGTTCCACTACTTCTTCCTCTCTACTTCAAGGTCCTCCAACTCCTTCTAAAGGATACTTTGCTCCTCTGTATGCTGATTATATCTTCCAGTTGTATTCTAAAAACTACGTTAGATTTTTTCTTCAAGCTTATCAAAAGAAAATATTGATAAAATAATTCCCAAGACCAATTTTTATAAAACTCTTCTGGTCACTCCCTTTCAGCCTCATATAATGAGGCTAAATCAGCAGGTACCTTGTTTATGTGTAGCTCTCTACTAATCTCACAACTCTTGTACTAACCAACCAGTTGCCTTTTCCACTTTAGCTCCCCATCCACACATGGACCATATCAAATGTTACAACTAAGTCCTAACAACTTACTGTTGTGTTTTTTTCCCAGCAGACTTTGTAGGTACCTATCTTCAGTAATCCCCATTGTTATTCCATGGCTGGACAATTCCTTTCGAATGAGTTCTTACACCTCACACAGCACTGAGAATAGCATTCTACCCATTTTATCCCTTTTTAAAAATTCCCACAGAGAAGAAACAGAAGTGAAATATGCACATTTAAAAATGGAATTTTTGCTGCCAATAATCAGCAGACAGGATCTTCAGCTGGTTGTTCCTAGAAGTACTGACTGTGAAATGAAGTTTTCACATGTGGTAATGCTTCAAGCCCTAAAACTGCAAATCCTGCTGTGTTTTGTACAGTATAAACAAGCTTGCTACATCTACAATCAGACATGATATTCGATTATTTTAATTCTAGTGAAAATGTTAATGTTAAGTTAGTTTATCAACATGTAAGGTTAAGAAAATGGCTGAGATCATCCCTAAGCTACACCTGTCATTATTTTGACAAGTAACATCCAACTAGCTGCTAAAAAAAAATTGAAGTTGTAATGTAGAGATACCTCCCAAGGGTTGTATAGCATTAACAGCTGCTTTTTGTTCATGAACACCAGAATTCACACTTGAAGAAGGTTCACATTTTCTTTTTGCTGTACCAGGCACATTACAACTCTCCAAGTATCTAAAATAAAAGGATTTAGCAATATTAGATATGCAAGTCTTAAGTCTACAGATCAATGGTAATTTACACAGTAGTTCCTTACCTGATGACACTGTCCAAACAGCTAATCTGTTGATAAGAATACACAGGTTGTTCTTTCCAAGCCAATTCTTCAGTAGCCACATTTTTAGGAGCAGCTGTGACCGCAGTATCCTTTCCTATTGCATCTTTCACCTGAGCACCAGGACCACTTTGTTTTTCTGTTAAGAGATTGTTATTATGCAATCACAGCATTAGTCTTTGGAGTTTCCCCTAAAATATCAGTAAAACAGTAAGAAATACATCCAAATAAAAAAAAAGTGCTGGAAATAAACCCAGCACTTTTATCAGTTAAATCTGATTAGAAAAGCCCCTGCATTACATCACAAGCCATTGCAATAAACTAACACTTAGTTCTAGCGTCTTACCTGCAAAAGGCTCTCTCTTATGCTCCAGTTTTGCTTTATTGTCAGTGAAAATACGTTGTCCTTTATTTTTGACCTTCCTGGCATCTTGACCAATCTGAAAGCAGGTCATTAAAAACAGTTAGTATGAAATTGTTTCATGTATAGCAATTCCTCAGTAAGGCTAAATCTAACCTTAGTTAACTTCTACTTTACAGTTAGTCTGATCATGGGAGAAATCCTGATGTACAGGATTTTATTGTGCAGAAGCAGAATTTTAGGAACTAGAGAGCAGAAATGTAAAATAGTTCCTCATATACAATTACTCCATATTTTGTTTAATATGGTTGAATGATTTTGATAGGACAATATAAAGAAATGGTACAAGTAAGACTTCAGAAGAAAACAGTATCACTGGTAAATAAAATATTGATGCAAAGACTGAACTTCTTGCGCTAGAAGTTTCATCAGGCACTGACAGGATGTTACAACATTATACTATAGTAATCATAACAATCTGTAGAAATGGTGAAGGAGAGGTAAGTATCTATTCCCCTCAAAATAGGCGGCCTCTTTTTCTACAAAGCTCTGAAATGTAGTAATTCATCTGTGAAACAAGATTTCCAGAAGCTTCACCTACTCAAGATGCTAGTGTTTAAGAACTGAAAGCCAGCAAAAGCGACCACCTTGGAAAGCACAGCAGTCTGCCATGCCTAATCACAGAAACATAAATCAAGTTCAGGAGATTCAGACTATGAACAATGTAATTAAGTAAAGGAGACAATGAGCTTTCAGAAATCAAACAGCATTTGGGAAGACTAATAGAAACGCCAGAAAGACTGTAGACGATAGTGCAGTTCCTTTGACTGCATCCACATTCAGGGTTTACTTTGCCCATGGAATAGCTCTGATAAATGTAGGCACAAGTTTAACTATGCTGTTTTGTTCAGACTAACGAAATTTGTAGAAGTTACATCTCACTGTCAACCGGATGAAACAATGACCTGGAAAGCTAAATGTTAAGCAAAAAATAATTTCTAATTCTATATTATTCAACGTTTTTGCAGCATAAAACCATTACTATTGCATTTTATCTTCGTAGTTTCTCTTGTGAAAACAAGAGGTACAGACTTGCACCTCCCAAAAGAAATTGTTTTTAAATATCCACAGCTGCTTTTCCCAGAAACAAGCATATAACATAAAATAGGTATCAGAATATGTTAACACACCACCCAGGTTTAAATTTTTTTATACACACTTACTTTCATATCTACAGGGTACTGAAATACAGTTGACACTATCTATACCAGAAATGTTTAATATGGAAAAAGCTTAGAAGTTTTGTATCTCATACTTGAATAAAAAAGTAAAAACCTACTGTTTTATCCTTTTGAGTGTCTTCATTATTATTTCCTGTGCTGTCACTGGAGGATGCCACACTCATTAAGTGTTCATGTGAGCCATTGCTACCTAGGCTTCCATAGCCACTGGATCCGCTGTTGTGTACAGGCTGTTAAAAACAACAGTATATGCATGTATATATACACACACACACATATATCTGCACAGCAGCTTTCAACACAGAACTGTTACCAATAATTCCATGTGAGATGAAAAACAATTTTTGGGGGGTGGGGAGTTTTGTGGGGGTAATTTTGTTTGTTTTCTGTGTGAGGACTCCATACATGTAGCTGCATGAAATCCATAAAACACCAACAGGAGCTTTAACACACTTCAGTTAAGTCATATCTGGTAATCATGAGTATAAATAATTTCCAGGATTGCAGACAGAAATCCCAGTATAGTAGAAGATAGCTATACCAAATTCACATGAAGGTAAATGCCCTTTCTTCAGTGGGAAATTAAAAGTGTGTCATTAAAGCAGATGCTGTACCTGCAATAGCAGCCGATATATTTGCTCTGTGATTTCCTGAACACTAGGGTGAAGGATTCTGTCCTCTGTATAGTTGGGAGCAGCAAAGACATCTTCATTTAAGGGACCCCTGCATAAACCAAACATTGGCCAGTCCGTTACAAACTCAAGTACTTTTTCCAGTTTCAGAGCACATCTTTAATTTACCATCCCTATATAAGGATCACTTACCATCACTATTTAAGGATCTCTATATATTATATCTATGATATTTCAATCTCACAAGACATATCTTTACTCACTCTCCTTAAGCAACTCTTGACAGTACTGACAAAGCTTGAAGCATGTCAAATTTCCTTCACTTAAAGCAGTTACTATATCACCAAACCCAAACATAAGGAGTGAATAATTTGTATTATTCCTGCCCACTCACCCTGTTAGTCCCTTAAATCTTTTTAGGAATCACCATATGATTCCAATGAAAAAGAAAATTTAAAAATAACTGTTTATTGACTTACGTCCTAACTTTGTGTCTTCCAATGATAAACGAAACTTTTCGACTCCAAGGATTGATGAAACTGGACCAGCTAGTGTCCATGGTTATATAATCTCCATTTCTAGTGCAAAACCTGATTGGTGAATAGTCAAAAGGCTGTCCTCCGTACTGAAGAACTGCAATGAATGATTTAAAAAGTCAGTTTAATATTTACACTGTTCTACTTAACAATTCAGAGTTGTCACAATGATTGAAGAGACAGCTGTACGTTTCCATACATTAACAAATTAACTTGCCCTGAATGTCTTTCTTCTCTTTGACTATTTACAAGAGAAGACAGACTACAATTTAAAATATGACAAATTCTATCATTGCATTTGCAGCACAGTTTTCTTTATGTATGAAATAATCATGTATGGTCAATTTGTTTACAGCAGACATGCTTCAACTCATTTTCACCAAACATGAAATTGAATGGACTTCTCACTTTCATCAATTTACATTAAGAATCAAGTTGTAGAGTAAAGGAATACTTCAGTATTTAATTACTTGCATATTTAATTACTTACAGAAATTTTTTTCACCTCCTACTTGCTGAGGTCTCTGTAGCTGTTACTATTTACTTTTAGGAATAAAAAGAAAGGTATTTTTGCCACAGTAAAGAGACAACATACTTTTCTTGTGAATTGCTAGCATTAAGGGCCTGTCATTTGGGTGAAGATGCACCAAGACTGGTGTTCCTATTAAGTCCTGAGGTAGGTATCCCAACAGAGGTACCGCTCTGGGGAAAGAAAAACAAAGAATATTTTTTTAATTAAATCAAGCAGAATAAAAGTATACTTCAAATGGAAGCACTTAAAACAAATGTAAGTTTTACTTGCTTTTTCCTAGAAAAAGTGTGAATAATTTTAAATCTGGGGTGCCATACCAGTACCAGCTTAATAGCAGTAACTCTCTTTGAGCAAGGCATTGATTTTTGTTTTGGTGTTTTGTAGTGTTACTGACCAAAGTGTTTAGAAATCTGCTACAGCAGTTCTCCTGTATTTTCTTATGCTGCCCAGGCTCTACAGGATGCGTACTTACCCTGAATTTAAAAAAGCATTAATAAAGTTTAATCTTATAAAACTCTCACGAAAGCAAAGAGCCCTGATCTACGGGCTGCAAGCCAATGCTAAGGTTCACACAGGATTTCTGTAGCTGAACTAGCAACCAGTAGCTGACTAGGGATCAAGAAAACTTTCTCACAGGCAGGTTAAGAGTTTAACTCAAAGGAGCTGCAAAGAAGCAAGCTTATTAATCAGAATAAAAAATTAAAAGTAATATTCCTGAATTCCTGCACAGTAACATCTTCTAATGACATGAGGAACTAGTTTATGTGATGAAATCACCTTAAGTGATCATTTAAAGCGTTAAGGAACAAGAATGGAAGTTCACAAATGTCATTTTGTACCTTATCCTGAAAGCTATCCTCCAAAAATATGCTTTGGTAAATATAAATTACATCAAGTAACGTTTAAGAAGCTGCCACACACCAAGTCACTTTGTGAACTCAAAGTGACGTATATCCTTCCCCTGCCCCAGTTGCTGATGAAGGCCTAGGGAGAAGTACGATGCTCAGCTATCTGAATGCTTTTAATGAGGAACTTAACCCTAGCGCACAACAGACACAAAACTGTGTTGTATTGGAACTCACAAACACTATGGAACAAATGCCTTCGACACTGCACTTTCAAACCCACTGAAATTAGATCAGTTCCACAGAAGAGATGACATACCCTTCCGGTAAAGAGGCTGAGATATTCAGAGAAAAACAAGGAGAGCAACTTATGCCTTGTTAGTTAACTAATTGCTTCAGTAGTAAGACTTAAGAGCTTATTAACGATTTAAAGCAACAACTTCAAAAAACTGGAACTGGCACGACAACTCATACTAAATAATACCATTCTGACAATTAAGAACACTGCCAAGGTCAAAGCAGCAAAAAAAAGTTATATGGCTAAAGGAGTTGAAAATATCTATCAACTCAGAATTACTTCAGTTAGAAAGAACTTCCTCAAATAAAGTTGTAAAAAGAAGTAAACGTGTTTTTGTTGTTGTTCTTTCTTCTTTGCTCTGTTCCTATTCTTTGCTACCTGTTTTATGAAAACCTGTGCTGGAACAGAGCACTTACTCCCTTAGGATATCCAATTTTAAACTTATTTATTGCAGTTATAAAGGAAGAAGCAAATTCAGTAACTTCAATGCAAAGGAACTACATGTTTTTAGACCAACATGAAGGTCAGTAGAAGAGTCAAGGATCTAGACTGTAAGACCTATAATTAGAGATTGAGCTGGGCTTTTTTGTCAGATGAAGAGGAAGCTAAAGAATGATCCAGTAGCTTCTAGGAATGATGGATTTATCTCAGATACTATTATTGTAGCCAACTTAATTTTCACTAAGGATAAAAAAAATCCTACACATCATGTAATATAAACCATCACGAGTAAAATCTGACATAAAACAAGGAAAAGAAAAAAAGCAGGAAAAGGAAACCTGTTTTCAGCTCAGTAACAAGCTAATTCTCTTGTGTCCTTCAAAGTATTATGATATTTCAAAGTACAACCCTGTCCTTAAGAGCTTTATGATAATAACTCCTATTCAGCCTATGTCCCCAACTCTTCTTGAAGGAGTATCTTCTGTCCTTTTCATAAAGCTCAAATTTCCATCACCTAAACATCCTCTGACAGGTCATAGGCAAAAGCAGTCCTAAAGACTCAGGGAAAGCCTAGTTTGCACCTTCGTTCCTGAACCTCTTTGTATGCCTTAACATCACAGGCATCTTATGTGTCTCTGCTCTGAAACATGGGTAGTTTCATATGCACTAACTCTAACCAGCTTCCATGACTGTCAATGCAACATGAAACCTTCAGCCAGCAGAATCTGAACAATTTCATCTCTGAACACTGAATGTCTTTTTACATGATCTAATGTTATTTTTAAAAGACTCTTCTCTAATTGTACCTCAGCCAACAGAAAGTAACAGCAGAATATTGTTTGCTAATAATTCGATCAGACTTAAAAAAAGAAGTCTCAGATGGGTCATGCTTGCTGGCACAGGAGTAGTCCTGGCAGTGGGTTTCACTGACTGAATTTATGTCCAGATTTACCCCAGATAGACGTAAAATAAAAAGAACAACTTGTTAGCAGGCAGACAGTTTTAAACTTCAAGTGTGAAAATGCATTACAGCGTGGTCTTAATGAAAAGACCCTTCTTGAGTTAAACAACTTATTGGTAGTTACACAAAATTTTAACCCAGTTATTAAACCCTAGAAATACCTGAAAAGTTACTGGACAGACTGTGTAAACGTGTGAAAAACAGTATTTAGTAATTTACCTCTCATCTACATCCTGGAACAAACAGGTTGGTGTGTGTGTAGTTGTAAAAATTCTTTTGTCAGGAGGAATTCTGGGTGCTGAAAGAAGAAAAAGCAGATTAAAAAGTATTTTTGGCATACATATAGTAGTTTAAGCTGCAAGTTTCTATTAAATACTGAGTGAAGTCTAAATGTTTGCATAAGAGCACGTAGGAAAGCAGCTTGCTAGCTAACAGACTATCAGCAAGGGCAGAGAACCAAACCAGCTACCTTCCACTTCAATAAAACTTGAGGTCACTGACAGTACTCATGCAAGTTAGCTTTCTTAAACTGAAATTCAGTTGTATTAAACTGCTGAACTGCACAGAAATTCCTATAGTAAAACAGAACAGTTCTTAATTTCATGAAACCAAATTACTCTGTCTGCTGGAAGGATTACCTTCATAACCAGAATGCACTTTTTCTGCAAGCAACACACAGCAAAGCTGGTCTTCCGCTACTTCCGGATCTTGTACTTTGATAAGGTAAGGAGTCATCCGAAACGGGTGATAGCAGATCTCATTTTCACGCTCCTTCCCTGCACTAATAATTAAACAGAGTTGATTTCAACAGATTCATCTCACACTAAACAATTTTTATTTACTGTAATTTTCTTAAAGACAAAAAGACTGCATGATAGCTCCTAAAACAGCACCCAAAAATTTAGCTTCCTTAGTTTTCAGTAGAACAGAACCTAATTCTGATGGCACCCTTTGCATACCAACTACAATAAAGAATAGTCCTCTTTAGTCCTGAATAGTCCTGATGGAAGTAAGACCTACACGTGGAAGTTTGATGAAGAGAAAAACGACTTCTTAATGATAAAGTTGTTTTATTGATCCACTAATCCTAATCTGATATTAATCCCCATTTTACCCTCCAAAGGAATGGCTTTATAGTTTTATTTTATGAAGACTGCTGTATTATCTCAGTTAAGAGATACCTTCTTTTACTCAATATGTATTTTGATTTTAAATAAGTCTCATAAATTCTTACCTATAACAACAGTTGCTAACTTAATAAGAATACAAAGCGTAACAGCAAAAACAACCATTCACAGTGACATATATATACACACACACGTGAAGTAATAAGGTTATAACAGCACAGCTTTACAAAGCTAAAGCTTTTGGAATCAATGTGAATTAGAAGAAAAGAAGTCTATAATCACACCAGCAGTACCTTTACAATACATCCAATCCAACTCTCTGCAGTAGAACATTCTAATTTGTTTAAAACTATGCTCATATCTTAATTATAAGCATTTATTTACTCCAGAAGTAACTTATAGGACCCACAATTTCATTCCAGAAATGCTACCAGAGAAGCAACAGGCAGCACGAAGGAAAACAAAAAGAACTATACAGCATCTAGTGACAGCAAAAAAGAGAAACCAAGTTACTCTCATACATCTACCTATACTGGACATACGGTATGAATTCAAGATCTGCCGTTAGTCTTTTAGAATGAATGAGGATCTGTGGCACATGCTAAACAGAATAGTTTAATTAACTTGAAGTAAAGACTTTCTGCAGCTGTGAGAGATATCGTATCGGCTCCATTCACAGTGCAAAGGTCAATATTCAGACTGATTAACTTCTAAGATGCAACTTCCTGCAACCACTTTGCAGTTTCCTGAGTAGCTTCTGGAAGTTAAATGACTAGAGGACAAGCATGTGTTTTACCTTATGTTCACACTATGCAAAAATACAAAACTTGCATAACATATGATTCTTATAAGAGTTGAATACTTCTGTAGTGCAATTTCATAGCATAACACCAAGTCTCATCATAGTACTGCTTTACCTGATGCGACAGAAAAAAGATTTCTCTTCCATGCAATCCTGGGTGGAAGACTCTAGAAACATTAAATATTTATAACAAATTACTATGAAGTTACAACATTTAAAACAATAATTCTTCCCAACAGGATTAAAAGTAATATGGTTTGAATCCATCAAAAATTTTAAGTTCCCCAAAGCCTTTTTTTTTTTTAATTTACTTTATGCTTTTCTTAGGCTGGTGTGTGAATCACAGCTGCTTGCTTCTTAAGTCTTCTGCCAAAAACATATCTAAACAGCTCTCCAGTTTGAACTGTTTGTCAGCTTTTTCACTAACTTACACCATTGATCAAAGAAGTTTCATTCTCCAGGACCTCCCAAAACCAGACCTCTTTCCTAGAAAGGACAGCTAAAGGATCAAATACTTCTGCCAAACTCCCTCTGCCTAGCCCACACTCCCCAGCAAAACCCAAACTTTATTTTATTTATTTTAAGCAAAACCTTCCTCCCCTCCCCTATGAAGCTTATTTCCCTCCTTTTCAAGAGTAGCCAAGCTCTGATCTTTCAAAGGCCTCAATATGCAACACTTCTAAACACTAGCTAAGGCTGCCAATACGTGAAATAAAGTAGGTAGTTCTACCTACTGCATTTTTGAAATATGAATCTCTTATAAACATAATAAAACTAGAGAAAAATGTTTCAGGAAAAACAGATTGCATAACTGAGTAACATGCACAAGGAGGATCACATGGTCAAAGTTCACAACTGAACCTTTTTTGACAGATGTTGGACTAGCAGCTTCACAATTACTGTTAATTGTTTTTCATGTTGAATATGGTTCACTCTGTCTTAACTTCATATATTTATTATAGAGGGATTGGAATTTCAAATATTCAGAGCAGACTTTGAATTTCAAGTGTTTGCTTAAAAATATTTGGCAGCTATTTCTCAATTCCCAACAGCTGTCACTGCACAAGTAAAACAACCCTCACACAAATATCAAGTGCCCTAAGAGGTCTAATCCTTCACCATCAGCATGCCTGACATCCTTTTTCCTAAGGCTAAAAGAACAGATACACAACTACACTTGGTTACTGCAGTGACGTTAGCTGAAGTACCTCTTCCTATACAGTAACCAAGGTGTACAGTACTCAAATCATACGTATTTTAAAAGTAAGAAGACAAAAATATTGTGCTCCTTATATCTAAAGAGAATGTTTTTTTAAAGAAAAATTGTGGTCACTTGATAGCAAGAAAATCTTGAAAACAAATCCACTTTCAGCATGCATACCTTCTTTGCTTTCAATCATCAGTTGGATAAAAGTAGCCTATGAACCAATGAACAGTGGCAACCAAAAAGCTTTTAGCCAACAGACAAGCTTTGGCAATTCATAAAAAGCATGTTAAACACCTCATACTGTTCAGAGATGTTCTAGTAATGTGTGTTGCACTCTGATGAAGTGATGGAGAAGGATGAAAGGATATTGCAAAAATTGGTATTTGCATCTGCATGACTGAAGGAAGGTCAAAGAAATACCTGCTGTGGAGACCACTCACCAGCTCTATTGCAAATATTCCAAGATGGCAATCTGTACGGGGTAGTAGAAGTATAGAAAACACTGACATCCTGAGGTGCCAGGAATTCCACAAATTTGGCATTTTTAAAATAACCTCTCTTACAGCGAAGAATAGAAGCAGCTTGATCAGAGATGTAGACAATTTTCCCAGTAATCAGAGAAACAGCTACAGCAAACATATCCTAAAAAGAAGTCTCAAATTTAGACAGTTGAAAAAACAACACATTCTTCAATCCATAACATATTGTTTAGACAGTAAGATAAAACAGGACACCAAGATAAAAGCATTAATAAGTTAAAAGTAAAAATTAAGGAAACAGAATAAAGAGAGTTAAATCACATCTGTTTAGGGGGCAGTAAAATAATTTTGATGCCCTTGTGAAGCAGATGTATACAGCACACTTTTTGAACTATGCAGTAAGATTAATACACTAGGAACTTATCAGGTTACATGCCTTAAACCAGTATTAGGCAACAATAGCATATTTTACGATGCAGAATTTACAAAGTAAGAAATGAGGAGCTTTCAACTTTAAAATGACACATTTTGGTTTCAAGAAAGCGTCAGACATATTTTACACCCATGAGATTGAGCTGTTTTGAGAAGAGTTGTTTGCCTTATTTTATTTATTCACCGCATAATGAAAATAAGTGCTCTATGCCATTTGATAAAGTAATGAACAGACAGGTGAAAAAAGAGCCCCAGACAACCATTCACAAATTCCACTTGCATCATTTCATGCATTTTTTTAATGTATTTTTTCCTCAACACAGAAGAGTTTCCTGCGTCACAACCTTCATTGCTCAATCCGGTATTACTATATACAAACTTAAGAACTATCGTCAGAATACTGGTTTTTACAAGCTCATGTTTTAGATCAATTGAGCAACGTTTATGATATTTGGAGTCCTCAGCTATACTCTAGATTGCCTATTTGTTTTACCTTACAGGCAATTCATAGGTACAACAAAAAATACCTACATGAAGCTAGGGAACATCCCCTATCTGTCCATTACTTTATTAATTTCAGAACTGCATACGTTCAGAGGGTTCAGAAAAAAATTGAGGAAGACAGGCTAATAAACTTATATGTAATTATTGTTTAAGACTCCATAATAAACACAGAACACTGAGAATAAGGAAAATAAAATAATCATTCTGTGACTGTGATTATCATTACTGCTAAAAACTACATTGATCATCATAGTTGTTCTCATCTAAAAAGAGAAGACAGTATCACTAGATCATAGAATAAGCCTGTAACAGTTGCAAAGACCAGACAAATACCATAGAAGAGAACACAACAACACACAATGGTCCAAATGCATTGGTCACTTTTAAGTCTCGTTAACAGAACTGTTGAAACATCAAATAACCCCTACTGTAAGGATTAGCTGAAACAACTCACCGTGTGCCTTGACTAAGCTTTGGACAGAGATACCCTCCAAGTTTAGCCACTATTCTAAAATGACAACTAATGATTTACACATCTTATACTGCACTGCATCACGTGGATATTGAGATGTATCATGCCATTGTCTCTAAGCACGAGGTATGAGTCAGAAGACCAAGAATTTTCACTTATTTCCCATTTAACTGTCAGAAGAAAAAAGCTTTAATTGAGCTGCTATTGGCGAAGTCTACATGAAGGCCTGAAGTTTCTACTGAACATACACTTGAAGGTAAATCAGCTTCTTCAGATTTTGGCCTAGCCAGGAACTCCAACCTTGTAAGGAGAAGGCATGCCAATTCTAGAAAACATTTTACATACATGCTGCAGGCTTGTGTCAGCATACTCACTGCATTTTTCATGATGTATTCTGAGGTTATAGTTTCAACTTCTTCCACCGTGTAGGATGACACATTGAGTCCAGAAGGCTGGGATTCATTAATCATCAACAATTGGTAATACTCCTCATTGGCTACATGAGAACATTAAACAGTTTATAGTCAGAATTTAAGGTCTCATCAATAAATAGCCTGGAAGCAATAAACGGAACAAGTGGTTTTCTGGCATAAGCACAGAATGAGCAGTTGGAAAGTCTAGGTACTATTCCAAGTTAGTTGTTCTACAGTGGAGTTTCCTTATCAGCAACCCATACACATTTACCCACCTTAAAACACCCACGTTAGCATCATAATATATTCATCTACTGGCAACCTTTAAATCCCAAAGAAACCCAAGTTAACAGTCCACAAATGAGAAGACAAATATTTGCTTAAAGAGTTTTCAAACAAACTTAGCTGTAAGCAGACAACCACAATTAAATTCTTATTTAAATGTTTAATTTTATCCAGGTCATAATTATTTAAGCAGTGTCATACTTGATTACCTTTAACTTGTTTAATGCTTTTAAGGGCATATTTCAACGTTGTTAGGATACTAGATTTGCCTTTAACTCGCTTTTCTGAAGGAAGGTGAGCTTTCAGCTCTTGTAAAGTTTTCAACAACTCCTTTTGTGTTTTGGCTTTAGTGGACTGCTCGCTACTGTAACATTAAAGACAAATAATAAAAAGTCACTGGAGTGCTTGAAGTGACACACCATCCTCATAGAAACCCAAACACACTGACATTTGTCACATGCCTAATTTTGCATAGCTAGACATTAACTTTTCCACTACGTAGTGTAAACATTCAGAATTTGTAGTAATTCTTATATTAGCTAGAATCACTTAAAATAGATTTATCACTACCTGAATTTTTAAGATATACCATCTTTTTATGAAACACACTTATACACAAAAACACCAGAGAACTTTTTTTTTGCACCAGTTTCCCTCCCCCTTTTTAGTGGTATATCCCTTAGAGTTCCTTTCAAATTCAAACTCTCAGAAATGTTCATGGACTTCAAAGTAGAGAGCAGGAGGTCCACTCAAGTCTTCACCTCCTGTTCGAGCAGGTTCTCATAGGAAAGGTCCCTGAAAAGGGAATGGCAGTGGGAGAGCATCAAGTTAACAAAACAAATGGAGAAATGCTTGGAAAAATGTATTCCAGTTAAGCATGGCAATACATTAAGTAAGATAAAGAAACTTGACTAAATATGAAAGGTGAAGAATCAGGAGGCAGCTGGAGACAGAAATTGTATTCACATTTCTTAGGTGCATGCTCAGAAGTACTGTCTCAGTGCAGAAGGTCAAACTACAGTGATAATCAGCGCAAATGTCAGAAAACTGCCTTCCTTTGCAGTTCTTGATCTCCTCATCATTTAAAAATGCTGACAAAAGTCAAAATGGAAAAGGAGGGAGGAGAAAGGACAGGAAAGACGACAAAAGATGGGTGGGTCAGGTGGGTAGGAAGCAGTGAATCAGTCACAACAACCTAGAGGATTCTAGACTTTTCCTTAAATCTTCCTAAAAAGCAATTCTTTCCTATCAAAAGGAAGATTTTCTATTACTACACAATCATCTTGGCTGTTACTCTCTGCAAGGTTACCCTATGGACCCCTGCAGAAACAGTGATCTTGGCAACTGTGCTGCCCTATCTGAAGTGCCCAATGAAGTGGCTTCAGCTTCCAGGTAACTTTTTCAAGGGGATTTCTGAATACTTTTCTGAGAAATTTGAAAAGTTCTTCAGGGAGACCAACTCATCTGACAGGTGTTGGGTATATTTCACCCAAAATGATTAGAAAGTGACAAAGCTAGGTTGTACTAGAATATGCAGTCATAGCTCTTGTTTACATCATAACATACTATGATAAACATATCATTCACTGAATCATTGCCCATTTTACATTGAGAAACAAAGACAAGGGAAAAGAAAATAACGTAGTACTCCCCTGGGAAGCTTCACGTTCACCCTGTACACTAAAATCTTATCTACAGTGTGGCATGACAGTTTCAACTGATGCAATCAGTGTCTTGTTAACAGAAGAACACTACACTGGGAGCAGGGAGGAAGAAAAAGGGAAAGAAGGCGAAATCACAGAGCATACTGTGTTTTTTGTAGCCTTTGGGCACGTTTCAATCAACATGGTCAGAATCTTTTGCAGGAAAAGAAACTTTTCCAAGTTAGCCTATAGCAGCCGCAAATACAGAAGACTGGCTTCCTTGGAAAAATCAGTTGTATTTTTTTTTTCCCTGAAGAGACATTGTATTAGGCGCAGTAGAAAGCCACAGAGAAGGCTTGGCTTGCAGAGTAAAGAATCAGTGAATTGCACAAAAACAAGAGCTTTCCATTTTGCTTTATGTGGACAGGAAAAGGTAGTTGAGTGGTGCCAACACTGAATTCAAAGCTCAGTACTCACTGAATCAAAGACTAACCCTAACGCTTTTCATATTATTTTAATCATTCCTTTCAAGACCAGTATCTAGGTATCCTCAGTCAACTGAGGTTGTCAGTCTTCCATTCCCAGAAGATGATCAAATTCTGCCCTGTACAGCTCTGTGCCTGACAGCTGGGGAAATACTGTACAATCTGGATTCACATTTATTTCTGAGCAGGGAGCTATTACTGAAGGTTTAAAAAAAAAAAGGTATCAAACTGAGATAAGTAACCCTCCAACATCCTGCAGTAAAGAAAACTGAGTCAGTGGGAAAGGATCATTAAGAAATGCTTTTGGTTCACTCTGTCCTTGATACTGAGCAAAAAGTGAACTCCAGAACAATTTCCACTTGAAGATACAGCACGGAACAAGATCTTCTGGTGTCTGCAAGGCAGACGCTATGTTCATCACACACCAAATGGTGCAAAGGTGTGATTTTAATTTACCACTTCTTTAGGCTCTGCATCATGTAGAAACACTTTCGGGCAGGTACATGTAGATAGGGATCTTAACATCAGCA
This sequence comes from Anas acuta, assembly GCF_963932015.1. Classification (NCBI taxonomy): domain Eukaryota; kingdom Metazoa; phylum Chordata; class Aves; order Anseriformes; family Anatidae; genus Anas; species Anas acuta. The sequence goes on from NC_088987.1 coordinate 18,541,990, forward strand.
TGCTAGAGCTAGAAATTGCTCGATCTGCCTAGGATCAGGTTCTGGTCTCCTGATCAGAGGCTGACTTCATTAAAAAAATAAACAAGTACAGTAGGGCACTCAGAGGTGTCCAAATTTGAGCCTTCAATGCCATCAGGTTTCTCAAGGCTATCAGGGTCAGAAGCAGAGTTCATATAGAGGTATTCCTGCAGCTGATGTTGGTCTGTCCTTACAGACTTGAAGCTTGAATCCTGGCGAATGGAACACAGGAGAGGCAGATCATATGGCTGCTGGACATCAGAACACGTCCAACTCAATGGGTGAATTCTGATTTTAAAACACTACTAGGTTTTTCCCAGGAAAAGGCTTCAGACTAAAATCTGAAGAGCAGAAAATTTAAAGGAAAGTCTCAAAAAAAATACTGTATTTGAAGTGAACCACAAAAAAAATGGAGGTTAGGCTACCAAATCCAAAAAAAGTAAGATAACCTCTCAAGTCATCACACAGCTCACATGGAACAGCTACAAAAAGCTCTAATTCAACTGAGTAGTTGAGAGGACATGATGCTGATTATGGACAGGAAGAGAATCAAAGACAGGACCACACTATCTCCTACATGTACTCCTCTAGGTTTAGCCAAAAAAAATACCCAACCTATTTAGTTTTCAGTCTTTGGCCTCACATACAAGCAAATTACTGAAAATATATGCATATTTACTTACCTGCATCCGCTGCTAGACTGATTGTGTTCAGAGTTTGCAATCATCAGACTAAATGCATTTGAGCTTGAGCTAGAACAAAGACAGACATTAATATGAGTAAACTTAACGTAACACTTATTTCATTTCAGCTTTACGTTTTCTTATTCATGTCTGGCTGTCTAGAACATGAAAATTAAAAACATTCTGCTTGGAACAACAAATGGAAACTATACATGTTAGACATTTAAGAAGGTTCTTAATCTAGTTTTGCTCTGTACACTAAGCTTTTTATAAGATGAAAATAGCACAGTTGCATCCTGACTGTTAAAAGAGGCTGACACTTTCTGCTATATAATTGAAGTTGGTTTACCAAAAGAACATAAATAGAACCAAGCAAACAAGCAGTGATAAAACATACAAGTTAAGCTGGCTTTGAAAAACACTAGAAACCTGCTCTTTATGAATTACACAACTTAAATTATACAAAACGCAGGTTAACTAGGGGAAAAAGAACACTAAGCCTCAATCTGAAAACACACTTTATATAATAATTACTTGGAAATTAGATTCAAATGGAAAAAGCTTTCAGTGCCACAAACACAAGTGGACTTTATTTAATACCAACTACTACCTTTTATGACAGTCTGAAGATTCCATGAGCATTGCTGAATCTTTCCCATTTTCATCAGATTCATGGCCATGAGAATCATGCCCACTGGAGTAGTTTTCATTTGTTTCATTTCCACTGAAGTCATTTCCACTGGATCCACTACTCATCTCAATATCTTCCTGAAGAACTTCATGAGAGTGTTCAGGCTTTGTCTGAATTCCTGAATCTTCAGCAATCATCTGGTTATGACTACTTGCAAGTCCAGAATACTCACTCATTTTCTGTTGCTCTTTTAAAGAGAACAATGAAGAAATGCGTTCACTGATACCAGGTTACTGCTCAGGGTTCTGCTCCTCAGTGCTAGAGTAGAACCCCCTGAACTTGATACTGTCCATGGGACACTCATTAGAAACACTGCCAAGATCAAGTCAAGCCACATTCAGAATTTTCTGTCTGTACAAATTCTGCCTGGAAGTACAGACCCACAAATCTGAGGAAGAAGGGAAGGAAGAAAAAAACAAAACAGAAAACTGTTTTCTTGTTTGATTTTGCTGATAAACTAGTTCTTACTGAGCGATGAAATTAGTAACATTCACTGTTAACACACTCAGCATTTCAACAATGAGAAGTTTAAGTTAAATATAATTGCAAACCTAACACCATACATTAGTATTAGTAGAAAAAGTATTTCTTTTAGTGAAAACTCACAGAAAACAAGGAAGTGCAATAAACGTGAAGAACTCCTTAGAAGTTCAAATATCCTGTTTGCTATTTTCCTACCTAATTCTTCATAATTTTACTGCCTGGATTTGGACAATAGCTATTAAAGAACATTTTATTATTTTTATTTAAACCATTTTGCTGGCTTCTAGTTTACTGTGGTAAACAAAAAGACCATTCAGACATCAGGGATTCCTAACTGTTTGGAATCTTTTTCTTTTATTTGCCTTTTTTTTTTTTTTTTTTTTTTTTGCAAAGATTACTTCTGCCATTTTGACCAATTCTTCAATTCTTTGTCTGTACAAAAGCCACTCACACAGGCAGACTGAACATACATTGGGAATCATCAACATTTATCAAGAGCAAAAATTAAGATACATATAAGCCAGAGAATAATTTTATCTGACTACCACTAATTCTGGAAAAAAAATCTTCATTGTTTAGAAATGCAAACTTAGAGCAAAACAAAAAATCCCTGCTTTTAAAGCAAATTCCAGGCTCAAAAATGAAGTGTAGAAGGAATTTAATGAGTAAACAGACTACCATTAAGAGCCAAAGGAGAAGTACTAGATAGGAGTTCATCTTCATGTACAAAATAGAGGTACTTAATCTGACTCATATCCTCATCTAGTTCAACAACCTACAGACAACAATACTTCAAAACCACCAACTAAGATCCTCTGAATAATGTAATTCAGCATCAGAGAAAAAAAAAAAAAGCTTGTTTTAAAAGAACAGAACCATTTTTGTTCCCTCCTTTCTTCCTTTAAAATATTAAAGATTGCAGTTGTTGACCAATAAACCACTGGAATATTTAATGACCAATGACTATAATAACAGGAAATAAGAAAACCTGCACTTAAGTTTTGCTAGTATTAACTGCAACAACTTGCTTTTAAACACAATATTTTAAAGTTATTTTATTTTAAAGGCTAAATTAATATTCATTTAAATCACACTATGATTCTACTTCCCTCCCACTGAGTAAGCATCAAAACTATTTTTTTTTACCCTCCCAACTGCTGCTTTTCCAGATATGTTTATTTGAAGTTTTTCAGGAGAAAATACTACTGTTCTCCTCCTTCCTTGACTATAGAAATATGCAAGATATCTACTTTCATTTCAAAGACAAAGCATAGTTTAGGGACATTTATTTAAGCTATCAGCAATGGTGATATACTTCGTATCTTTCTATACACTTTATACACATAAATATTTTTTCCAACAAGACCTTATTAGATCTCCATTATGGGTAGTAAAAAAAACTTCAGATAAAAGAGAATACCAACATCTCACTACTGCATCTATTCACTCCAGTTCTGCTAAGCCAGACTATGTCAATATCCAGTTATGCTGCTGCACTCAGCAGCAGTACACAGACAATAAATTTTGCTTTAGTGCTCTAACAGTTTTTTTCTGGATTAAGTAAGCCACTTCTGTCTCAGAAATTACAGAACTGGAAAATGTAGTAACAGTATTTACTTAGATGAAATTCCACTATTATTTCACAATGGCACATACTCTGGTAGCCAATGATTAACTGGATCAGATATTTCATCTCCAATTTAACCTCTGCTGTAGATAAAAGCTCACATTTTCACTTGCCTTACCTACCTCCACATTTTAATTAAGCTCTGTCCTTGTCTAGAGTCCACTCTTATTATCCATGCTTGTAAAGAGCCCGACTGGAAGTGCTACAAGTCAGTGGTACCCGTGCTACTATCTGCAGCATCACAAGTAACTATACAACTGGCTTTCTTTGCTAGTGACTGAAAACACTGAAGGAAGGGTAAATACAGGAGGCAGCACTGGGGAAATACCAAAGAGGGAGTACATAAGGAAAAAAAACTCACGTTACTGTACAAATAAGGAGCATTTTATAAAGTGTTAATCCATTCCCATCTAGTAAATGCTCTCACTACTGCAAGTATTGTATACATATGAGCATCCACCTGGTTAAAAAACACTGTTAAGAAACCATTCTCACCCTTAAGCTGCCACTTATGTGTCATCTGTATTAATATTTCTCAGGGGGCACTGAGGTTGTGAAGTTCTGTGGAGAATTCAGTGAGTGGAGGTACTCCAGCAAGCTATTCGGCCAGCAATGGGATGGCCTTTGACCTTCTCTGTAAGGTTTAAGGTGAGCTTGACTATCCATCTGCAGCCTTTTGCCCATTTCCAGTAAATGCCTTATGCACATCAAGACTGTGTAGTTTTGATTTCCCATCATGGTTTTCCATGACTGGGAGAAGACATCCAAGGCATTACCAGCCCAGTGTCACTCAGGAATTTAAGGTGAAATATAGCATTCCTCATACAGTATCTCTTGACTAACGCAGGGGCTTTGCTTATATTTTTCTGACCAAGAACTACTCACAAAGAGCTTAAAATAGAAGAGAAAACCATACTGCTGTAACTGAAACAGCACTATTGGCTAGTAACCTACGCCACACAGTATTTTTTTTTTAGAGGTAGGAAAGAAACTGCTCTTAATAAAAGCGCATGGGCTACTATACTTAAACCCCTTAAAGAAAGCTGTATACATCGCTACTGATAGATTCATAACCATGAACTGCCAGAAGGCAAACTGTTAGCACAGCCCTAAATACTTCACAGGTAAATGGTCCAATATTACAGTAATGCATAAGTCTGAAAATTTGCACTAATTAATGATTATGGCACAGCTTTCCTACTCCAAATGCAAACATTTAGTATATGAGTAAGTGTGTGAAACCTTTTCTCTGGAATTCTGAAGCCAAAGGGTATTATAAATGATGCCATAGTCTCAGTCTCAAGAGTTGCCTGCAATTTATTTATTTATTTTAGGAACAAGCTTTCTTTCCCCAAAGTCTTCTCTCTAATCTTTGGAAGTTTAAGAGTCAATGAAATTGTGCCATTGGCCAAATGCTGAGGTTTATGGTTTGAAATTCTGAGATGAGCTATTTTATTTATTTATTACCTCCAAATGTCATCCATTCTCTTCTCTGCTTTCCCTGACATCTAAGCAAGCTTTGCCAGGTATCTGTAGCAAATTTCAACAGAGCTTCTTCAGGTGGGAGAGGATTGCTCTCAAGAATATATAGAAGCTTTGCAGTGACTTTTGAGATATTTCACATGCCTCCTTGAACAAGAGCTTATTTATTTATATACTTTAAAGCAATGTGTTCAAATTAAGAGAATCACTAACAGAAGAACTAGGTATTGGTTTACAGGAAATATCATGAATTTGCTTCCTCTTGACACCTGACAAACAATTATGTGAGGAACTGCTTATGTTGCGTGACATCTGTCTCTAGCTAGCTAACCACCAGAGCTTTTGCAGGTTTGTGCACAGTAAGTAGTTATGTAGGAACAACACAGATATGTTACACTGACTACAATTTGGAGCTCAAGGACAGTGATGATAAAAATAAGTATCCCATTGATGAAGAGACAGGCTTGACCTTCCTTTTACAAGCATGTTTTGAGAAGAGTTGTCTCAACTCCTGGTATTTTTAATTCAGGACTGGAACATTACTGCCACTAAAACAAACAGTCTTGCAGAAAGTTTGTTTCAAAAAAATCTCAAAAGCCTCCATACCATAGATATGTAACAGAGTAAGGACCAGAGAAAGAATAAATGGGAAGGAACAAGCAAAAAGTATGACACTTCCAAGGGCTTTTTGGGGAAATCCCTGATGCATTCACTGGCAACTGCAATCTCCCTAATGAGACAGACATTAGCTAGGTCCACAGTTAGTACAGAACTGTGCAAGAGAGGCAGTATTTAAATCCAGTCATCTTCGACTGCAACATCATGAAGGACCCCTTAAGAAAATCCCCAATGAAAAAAATTTGTAAGTGCATAGGGAAAGGTGTAGAGGTTGGGGCATATGAAAGAAGGAAGAGGAGTGTTTCCAATCCAAGAGCTTGTATGATAAATAAAAAATTTTTCTTTTTGACAGTTTGCCTAAGTCTGGCATTAAACTGAACTTAACCAATATTCAAAAAAATCAAACCAACAGGCACACCACATATCATGAATTTAATTTAGTCATGTCAAGGATAGGGGACAGTAACTGCGTTAGGATCAGTAGGAGTCATTCCTCGTGGTTGGACTTGTATTTACTTGAGGCCTTTGCAATGAGAATGTTTTCCACATATCTTCTGGAGGACTGCTTAGCAAAATGGCAAAGTTTCCTTATTTGTATGATAAACAACTAGCAGTGATTTAATCATATTATGCAGTTTTAGAAAAAATGGAAATTAATGTCTACAATGAATGCACTCTCCCTGTGCAATTAGACTATAATTGAGTGCTTGGTAGTAACAAAGTGTCAGGAAAAAAACCTGTAAACAAACAATCTGAGAAGTAACATGTCTCACTGTACAACTTCACCAGCAATAAAACTAAGAGCTTCACTTTTTGCAGCAGCAGAACAATTTACAAAGTATCTTCACTAGGACATTCAGAGAATGGAGCAAGAAAGGAATTGCAGTATTTTCAGACTTCACTATACTAAAAATAACAAAAGATGTGTAAAAATTTCCTGCAGGACTGCTTAAAGATACCAAAATCATCCCTGCTTTTTTAATAGACTCCTCATCCTACTGCAAGCCACCATAAAAAAGTCTTTAAGAAGGAATGAAGTATAAGTTAGAACTTGATATCAATTTATGAATATATCAAATTACCATTAACATCTAGAACAACGCAAATACTTCACAATCTGACTTCATAGCATTTGTTTCATTTGTTAATAAAGATCCATCTTGAAGTTCAACAAAACCCTCAGTACAAGACCATTAGTTAAACAAAAGTAAACATTTTCAAACAGGTGATCCTACTTAGCCATCACTTACAGCTGCCATTCCCTTTACAACAGAAGAACTGGCCAAGACAAAGCCTTTATCCAGAGTCATCCAAGTGCCAGACCCTGAAGTAATAGCAGCATCTATGCAGAAAGAGATCGGCATAGGCATCAGGCCAGGCCCTTGCATCTGTAGCAAAGACACTTGCATCTACATTGCTTTCTCAGTGGAAAACCAAACAAAACAACTCAAACCTGATTTTATGAATAAGCATACTTTAGCTAAAAAAAATAGTTTTTGCTTCAATTCAATAATGCAATTCCCAGTTTATATCCAAAAATAGTTCTGAATGAATATGTGTACGACTGAAATCACAGTTTAAGGTAAAAACAAACAGAACAATGTATTTTCTTCATGAGGTCTATGGGAAAACAAAAAAAATCTGTCCATTAATATCAATCATAACAATTATGCATGTTCCTTACCTGTTTCTTCCTATGAAAAGCTGGTAAAAATGTTTATCAAGTTCCCTCCCAGCTAGCATCAAAAGCATGAAGTGCCTAGGTCCAGAGTCTCCCACATGCATTTAATTCTTGTCTCATCCTCTTCTACTGGAAATCTTTGACCATTACAGAGTCCGGACACCTCTACAACTATAAAATATAAAAGAAATACCTGGGCCCCCCAACAGTGTCCTCTTCAAACAGATACCAGAGAGATGCTCACAGTTATGCCATTCCTATGTAGATAAACGTTGGTTAAATATGAAACTGTCATCCAGCAGAGGAATCAGATACAAATTTGTGTTTTAAACACATGGTCTAAAATAAGGTCTTGAAGTTTTTAAAATAGCAGAACCTTCCACACTAGATAAAATAACTTCTCTCAGCAATAACTTCTGATCCACTATCAGTATGGTGTCATACTATGCACAATAAGGTCTGCACAAGCTGATACAACCACTACGAATGAAGGGCTAAATCCTCCAGTAGAGAAGAGCAAAACGCCCAACATATTCAACAGGAGGTCCACATGCTTCAGTTTATTTAGAATATCCAGTTTTAAGACTTGATCTAATAAATCTAATCTCATCTACATCTCTGTAGGCTTGCTATGAGACATGGGGAGCTGGGGATCTGCCTCTTCTCACAGGTAGCTAGTGATAGGACTAGAGGGAATAGCCTGAAGTTGCACCAGGAAGGTTTAGGTTGGAAATGAGGAAACATTTCTTCTCAGAAAGAGCAGTCAGGCATCGAAATGGGTTGCCCAGGGAAGTGGTGGTGTCACTCCCACTGGGGTTGTTTGAGGAAAGGCTGGACCTGGTTTAGTGGGTGACATTGGTAGCATTATAATGGTTGGACCAGATGATCTTGGAGGTCTCTTCCAACCTTAATGATTCTATGATTCAAGTTTTAGGCAGTAAGCAAACGGCAATTCACAGAATGGCTGAGGTTGGAATAAACCTGCGGGGTTTATCTGGCCCAACACCCTGCTAAAGCAGGGCCACCCACAGCTGGCTGCCCAGGACCATGTCCAGATAGCTTTTGATTGTTTACAAAACTAACCATTTTGGATGACAGCCATGCTAATATGCGTTAATTTAAAATGCAGCACATCTAGCAACTGCTAAAAGTACATTTGTGTTGGCCAGACTTAAGGAAGAATTTATTCACAACGTTCCATTCTGCATAATGTCACAATGCTGATGTGTTCTGCAAGTCTCAGACTATGGCACAAATCTGCGTACATTAGTTCTTTAAGTGTTTTACCTTTATCATCAATTGATAAAACAGAATTTAAATAAGCTTTGTATCTCTGGCCAAGAGAAGTGTTAGGAAATAGCTTTATTCAAAGATACTTTCAGATTTTGCAGATGTTGAAGATGTGGAGTGTCTTTTAAACAAAGATCTAACTAGTGTTGAAAGTCAGCTTTTCCACTTCACTCACAACTGACTCACCTCCCTGCATTCCATATTTCCTTTATAAAGTTAAGGTATATCACTAAGATACTCAGAAAAGTCACAAGGATTTGCCCAACTATTTATGAGGGGACACAGCACTTTTCTAGGTTAGCGAGCTCCATCATGACATTTTTACACAGAGGCTTAAAGTATACATTTGAAAATACGTATGCTATGTATGCTATTCACAGTAGCAACATGTATCATTTTAATTGCTTATATTGTTTTCATCTACTTAATGTATTTACGAAGGTATTAGAAAAAAAGTCTTGTAACTACTTAAAATTCTCATCATAAGCCTCTCTACAAATTAACAAAGCTAAGACAAATCTACATCAAAAGGAGTTTCATCTGAAACTCAATACAAGTCATTCAAGCCAGGGTCTTTCATCAGTCTGAGTAAAACTAGAGACAGTTGAATCTAATCTTCTGGTTTATTATTATCCAGAAGAAATACACAGTTGACTGAGTAAGCCCGGTTCATCTATCTATGGCATCTGAGGAAGGTCTTTTCCACAGAAAGTCTAAATTGATCAATATAAAAAGATTATAGAGTCCGTGAAAACACTTTCTTTGATGTGTATCTATCCAAAGCATAGAAGACTTCAACATTAGAAAAGAAGAAACAACCTGTTTTAGGGAACACACCTGTATTAGAGAACCCCAATCAAATAGACTTTCTGAAGAGCCATGAAGTCACACCTGTAGTATTGAAAAGAGAACAAACATCATTAGCTTTAAGAACCTACTAAGTTCAAGTTTTGTAGCAGCAGAAAAACTTTTTTCCTAATGATTAAAACAAAAATGGGTAGTATAGTATTAATCCTCAAAATACTCAGTTTCATCTGTCTTGGAATATTACAGTATTACCCAGCATGGTTGCTTCCCTCTCCTTCCTTAGGCTAATACTGTCCCATTATCAGATCATATTTAACAAAATTAGACAATGTGCCTCCTCCATTAGCTGACGATCTGTTGGGTTTTCTTATTTTACCACACATACTCCACAAGTTATAATAAGCTTCTTTGTCATTAGTTTCTAACACATTCAACAGAAACATGTACAACTCAGTAGCTCTGATTCCATGCACTCAATTTCTAGAACCGTACCAGAACCATACCAGAACCATTATAAGAAGCTATAATCTACTTTACAAATCAAATCTTATATTCATATTTTCTTTTTTTTTTTCCTCCTGAACTATCATTCTAATTATATGAACAACATGAACAACTTTTTTTTAAGACTCCTTAACACACCTTCAAGAGACCGGAATTTATCAATAACTATTGTACAGCAAACAATGCAGATGTGGACTAAATAATTTCAGTTTCCTAACAATTTAGAGAAGCCACATCATTTCTATGTGTTCAATGATTTGTGAAAGTCTTAAAAATAACATAATATCCTGATTATCTTTTCAGTTCTCAGCACTCTGACAGACTACAGCTCAAGGGAGCTATCCAAAGCAACAACAAAAAATCAGTTTAGAATAAACTAGAAATCACCTTCTTGAGGAGATCATAAGACACTCACTCACCTTGATGAATGTACTCAGTCTTTCCAATTCTGGAAGCGTCATCAATATATTCCTATACAACAAACAAGAAGTTAGAAGTTTTACATGCAAGATACAAAATTATTTATGAAACATAAATCAGGTCCATTTAATAATGGAATACGAGCCCAACCATATAAGGTATGTACTCCACACATGAAGAGCAGTTAAAGACTACAAATACAAAATGAGAGAAAGTGTTGGAAATAGTAGATACCTATCAATAAAAATTGTCATAACCTATGTTCCAAACTTCCCTCAAGGAAGGCATAGAGTAATTCACTGAATTCTATTCCCGTTGTAAATACAAGGGGAAAAAAAGAATTCCATCTCCATAATATCCATTTATTTTTAGAACGTTGCTTAGATAGTACAGATATCAACACAGTTTACTTCAAAATCAACCACTTACTCATTTCAGAGCATCCATGCTGAAAATGAGTATGACCTAGTATAAGATGTGGATCATATATTTGAATTCAATTTGTTTCTTCTACATACTACTATTTTGAAACATTTCACCACCAAAATGCCCATCTCAAACTAGCCTTAGGAGATAAAATAATGCTGCAGAGCACCAGTTCAACCAAGTGAAAGTTCTGACATCACGACCAGGACTGGTTTCCAAAGTACAGGTATGCAATCTTAAAGCAAAAGCTGTTCTCAGCTTAGAAAAGAGATAGGCTTCTGTTGCTTAAATCCGAAACATATAAAATGAATCACAGAATGACCTGGGTTGGAAGGGACCTCAAAGACCCATGGCTCCAGCCCCCTGCCCCCAGCCCAGGCTGCCCCCAGCCCCATCCAGCCTGGCCTTGGGCACTGCCAGGGGTGGGGCAGCCACAGCTGCTCTGGGCAGCCTGGGCCAGCGTTCCACTGCCCTTATAGTAAAGAACTTCTTCCAAATACCTGATCTAAATCTACCTTCTTTTAGTTTAATTACCCCTAGTCTTCCGCTGCATCCCAGAGAGCCAAGCAGAACAAAAAATCCCTCAGAGTACCCCACAAATGGTTCCTAAATGGACCTACCTATGATCATACCATCAATAACTCTAGCTTCCTGAAGCATCCAAACCGACTCTATTAATTTGTTTCCATCCGTTTAAGATTGGTTCTGTTATTTTTAAAGCTGTTTTCTCCATGGGGTAACTAATAGCAGTGTTTGCCTGAGGTAACCGGACAAAGTCAACTCAATCTTACTATGAATAGCAGGACATTGTTGACCTTAGCAAGTTTACCTCATGGAAGGTCAAACAATCTCACCTATGCTGTGCTCACTAACCTGGGCTGGCTCCTGATTCATCATTTGTTCTCCTGGAGCTGTAAGAAGCCAGTCACGGAAGTAACCCCCAAAAGCAGCCAGAGCAGCAACTCAGCCACCCGGCAGGGACCACCCTTCTCTGAGGCAAGCACACCACACTCTGCCGGCCCCACCACTGTGGATCTGCAGCGATCAGCAGACAGAAACAGACTTCCTCACATCTACTCCCTCACCACGAGCAACAAACCCTGGCACAGAGCTAAGTTCAACTGCCAGCAGGGCAGGCACTTTTTGGGAAGAAAGAAGAGGTGCCAACACAGGAACACACCCGTGACAGACAAGACTGCTGCAGCCTGTGCTAGGATATTTCGTGAAGAGGCTAAATGCAGTCTCCTTTACCTGTCCTGGGAGTTTCCAGGCATCCTTCCTTCCAGTACTACAATAGGTTTTGTGTACTTTTTAAAGGTGAACTAAAATGCTTTCTATTAAATGTAAATTTAAGGATGTTTGATTTTCTTTCTAAATAGAAAACTATTTCTGAGGGGAACTGGAAAAGTTATTAAACAAGAAAACTGATAAGAACTCTGTTTGCATAAGTCAACTCTTCTCCTCTAGGGGCAAAATAACAAATCTGATATATCTGAGAAAGCATTGTCACAGAACTGAGGGAGAAATTAGCATGCTCCACCATCCAGTTACATATTTCACTATTAAAGCAGATCCATATTTCAATCTCCCTGTTTGGTGAGAACTCCTCTCCAGGGGCTGACAACAGCAGAACTGCACCATGCTGTATTACCTTTACAGAAGGCTCAGGTTAGTGCTGCTCTTTAGAGATGACTACAGCTCATGCCTCTTACTGCAGTCAGAATGGGAGTCCCACTCTGGAAGACTCTACGGCAAGTCATTAATACACCCCACAAAGCACAGTCACCTCACAAACATGATGTACTTGTCCTGCAAACTGGATACATTAGTACAGAGACATAAGAGATCAAATCACCCAGCAACCTATGGCAGAGATGTAATTGAGAGCAAAGAAGTGCTTTATGTACTGAAGTTCTTTGTACAATTAAAGAAACGAAGTAGCAGAAACATAAAAGTACATGAAATAAGGTCAAGCACAAAAGTCATACCAAGATACAAAAGAGGGAAGGAATAAGGAGAATAGGAAGCAAGACCAATGAAAAATACAAGTACTGGACATCCTGAACACTTCATCTTGTATCCCTAAGCATAAATAATGCCAAATACAGGTGTTGTTTTCCACAATTTAAGGACAGCATGTTGGAAAGATGGTATGGCACTGGCTCTACGTTAAAAATGCTCGTTTGCAACACCTACACAAGGGACTCTCCAACAATTCTATCTATAGGAAAAAAAACAAGCATTAAAAGTTACCACAATATACTCAACAACAGCTGGAAGCAAAACCCCAACACTTTTCTCCCTCATTTTGGCATACAAACACACTCTCTTCCCCCCGTCTCATCTTTTCAGGATGAGCGTCAGACCGTCCTGCCCACAACTTCTGCAGTCACGCTCAGTAACCTCATATTCCTGCGCACAGAAATGGGCTGCTCTGTGTATCTCAGTCTACTTGTCATGTATACAGCATGTTAAGTCTCTATCAGTAAAGCTTTGCTTTCTGCTGGTAGAAAATGAAGCAAAGCAGATCATACTCCATGGTTATTTATCTCAAGAGAGGTAAATTCAGCCTTATTTCTTACCATGTTCTAGAAGTGGAATCATTTAAATCAGACTACCAAAACAAGCCACAGGAATCAGAAGGCTCCTCCAAGACTTCCACATATTATTTCAGCAGTATTTAAGCAGCAGCTGAGAACATCTGTACAAAACTTTTCTTGGCCTTACAGTGGCTCTCACTCACACAAAAAAATCTCATGACCTCACTGGTGTGCATGGTGAGGAACACACGCTCCCAACCTACTGCCCGTGCAGCTTACAAGAAGATCGATACACTGCTGCTGTCCCTTGGGAACACGGCAAGAAGCACAGACAGCCACGTAAGAGAACCTTGTACCGGACTGGTACAGGTCTAACGCAGGCAGTTAGACATAAAGATCATATCTAAACTTGAAGGATAACCTTTGAAATACCAAACAGAGGCACAAAAGACTGATCTGCCTGTGCACTAGCGCTGCTGGCAGGCAGAGCAGAAGCAGGCTGCACAAGCATGCCTGCCTGGTGATCTACTAAGCCACTTACTAGAGTACCAGATCACCGCCCATGTGCTCAGACATGTGGATTCCCATGTGTTCGGGTGCTTCCCTGCCACACGGGGTTGCTGGTTCGCTGCCAGCAGGAACAGATCGTGCTCCAAAGAGTAGCTTCGGAGCCTCTCCTCCGCCTCTGCAGGCATACCCAAACGCTCTGATCCTCCTTCATTTCGGTCTTCTGCCGCTCCGTCTTTCGCAAGAGTGGCTATGGGTCACAAGATCTCCCAGCAACAGGTCACAAAACAAACAGCCCATGAAGTGTGTTTCTGACAGCCACCTTCTCTTCTCCAACACCCTCTAAACATGCTTCACAGAAGAAAGTATTTCACCTGTAGCTAAAAAAAAAAAAAAAAAAGCTTCTCTCTGCTTGTCAAAAGGTGGACTCGTTCTTGACTAGGCAACAACTAGGAAGCCAAAGGCTTGCCTCACTACCAACAGCACAGGAGGGAGCGACATCCTGGCCCCACAACTGCAGCATTTCAGCTCAGGAAGCAGCTGTGAAGCAGGAGAGGGGGTGGGCACTTTTACGCACTACACAAACCATCGGCGAGCAGCATTACTATTTCCTGCACCCAACATCACCTGTACCAAAACCACAAGTCAAGCCCTTCAGAATCACAGAATTAGCATCTGTTATTCTTTGTGATATAATTGACCTATTTGCTGTTCAGTGCTTGACGAGGGAGGTTAACATAATAACTAGTCAAGAAGTTTCCAACTTGCGCAACGGGGATATAACTGGATGCGGACAGTCTGAGTGCAGCAGGATAATGCAGCTAGGAGTTTCTGTAATCCACCATCCTCAGCCAGGAATTCTAGGCCATGCAACCACCACTGGACACTAGAATTCCTTCTCAGAAACACCTGATTATCCAGTAATTATGATGTGGTAACGGTATCAATATAATGCAGTGGCTACAGTGCACTCATGCCAAGTATTACACAACACCCCCGTAGGAACATGACGTTCCCTTTTAACACAGGCCAACGACAGCAACCCTATATAAAACACTATAGCTGATCTAGACTAGTGATAATTTACTTGCTCTACTGGTTAGTGACAATTTACTTGCTTTTCTACTACACCACACCAAATACACCTCATCCCACTGTACCTTGCCCATGTGCCTATACTTTAAAAGGTTAAAGAAAACTTTTCTACAGCAAAGTGCATTTCAATATTGTAAAGGTGTTAGAAGAATACAGGCGTGGCAAGAACCCAGGAAGAAAAAAAATGGTTTATCAGTCTGCATCTAAAGCAAACACTTCCTGGTCATAACAAAGTCTGAGGTAGAAGAAAAGTCTAGAACTTTTACTCCACTTACTCTGATCTCATACTGTAGCGCACACACAAGAAAGTGTTTTTTCACAGCGGAAATTTATTACTATGAAAGTGTACTACCAAGGGACAGACTCAAATAAGTTTATTTGGTAAGCTGAGACTGTTACGTATTTTAATCCTAGTGACTGAGAAAAGAAGCGGGGAAAAGGCATTACGCTAAGAGCTACCGCAATACGCTGTCTCTTTATGACTCCCTGTGGAAATATAAAAGGAATACAAGTAAAGTGTGAAAATGAAGATTACAGATTGCATTTGTGTTAAAACAAACATAGGAAGTTTACAAGTCATAGCAACTGACAAATAAACAAAAGTGTTGGCAAAACCACTTAGTCTTTGGGTACACAGCAGCCAGAATCCTTCTTCTTGCACCTTTATGTCCTGATTAAGGCAAGCCAAGTTGCAGGGCAGGGCAGGTTCTCTCACCACAAGGCGCTGGACACTGCTTTACTTGGGTAGTTGGCAGCTTGGGTGTCCTCCCTTCTACCTTCAATTAAACACCTGGAACAGCCCAACACACACCAAAACTGAAGGATACGACTTTCTTCTTTCACCCTAGGCCACAGGTCCTAGTTTTTAATTTTGCGTCTAAGATAAGCAACCTGCTCAGACGAGCAGCAGGCCAGAAGAAGGACTCCACACCTCAGGACATGCCCTAATCACAAGGCTAACAGCAAAGCCTGCATCAAGTGAGGACACTGTCCGGGCCTCCAGTAAAACTTGTTCGTTTTGCAGAAACAAAGCAAGCTGCAGTAAGAAACAGCAGAGACCAGAAGAGCATGCAAACACGCACATGCATAAGCAAGAGGGGAACTGATGCTACAGCACTACAGTGGGGGCACTCTCAGTGACATGCGCCCAATTCTAGGCCCTGCTCCTAAAGTTTGTATTTGAGATCCGCTGCGCACAGCATATACACAGCACTGGGCCCAAGGGTAAGAAGGCTAAGGAGAAGTGCAGACACTGAGGCACTCCAGAAGGCACGAAAAGCTTGAGTTTTATCAAGTTCAATGGCCTCAAGCGATCCAATAACACTTAGAGGCACTTACAGAACACACCACGTGTGTAACTGACAGCTTGGCATGACTGGGTTTTATGAGAAAACGTGTGTTATCAAAACTAATCATTTGCGTTTAGTTCAGTATTCCTCACTGCCACCACAGCAATGAATCTGGATTTTACCTGGCCAACAGTCACAGGCCAGCTCTGACAACCCGCCGTAGCTCTGAGAAGCGCTAACTAACGTTAGCTGCCACCTGCAAAGAAACTCCGTGGCCGAAACAATCCTGGCAACCTGAAACCACTTCTCACTGGACTCACTCAGCTTCCCACTCTGCTTTTGGCTTGAGCAGACAGCCCCACTAGTGGGAACGCCACAGGATTTCCACTTTTCCTCCTTTATTTGTGAACGCACAAGCAGGAGCCCCTGGCTGGCTGATGCACCCACCAGCACAGCCCGGGGTCCCACAGCTGGGCGAGGAAACACCGCGGGACGAGGGCTCCTCACACCCAGCACCCCCGGGCGCACTGCCCCGACCCCACCCGGGACCCCCCCATCCCCGGGACGGCCCCGCTGTGCCCTGGGCCCCCCCCAGCCCCCCTCCAGCCCCCAGCCCCCCCCCGGGCCGTGCCGCCCAGCCTCCCGCCGCCGCCCCGCGGGCACGGAGCCGGCCTTACATAAACCGTTTTGTAACCGCACATGGAGCCGCACGCCGCCGCCCTGCGCTCCCCACGGCCACGGCCGGGCCCTGCCGCCGCCCACCTGTGGCTACGGGCACGGCGCCGCGACCGGGACCGGGACGAGCCCCCCCCCGAGCCCAGTGCCCCCCCTCCACCCCCTCGGCTCCCGGTGTCCCCCCCCCTCCACCCCCCGGGCCCCGCCGCCCCCAGCCCTGGGCACAGCGAGGGGATCCCCGAGGGGCTGTGAGGAGGGGGTGTGTGGGGGGGCCCCGGTGCCGGTGCCGGTCCCGCCCCCGCGGCGGCCGTTACGTAACGAGGGGCCGGGGGCAGCCGCCCAAACCCCCTCCCTGCCGCATCCCCAGCCGCGGGGCAGCGCCCTCCAGCCCCGCACTCACCGCGCGTCCCCCGGCCCGGCCCGTCCCGTCCCGGCGCAGCCCTGCCCGGCGCAGCGCGGCGCAGCCCGGCCCCGACTTCATACAGGCAGAAACGTGACCGGCCGCCCGGAGCCCGCCCCCGCCGCGCCGCCATTGGCTGCCCCAGCGTGACGCCAGCTGCCGAGCGCGGCGGGGGCGGGGCGCGCTGCTCGCCCATTGGCTGCGCCGCACGCCGCTCACTTTACATAAGCCTCACGTGTGGCACCATGTTTCCAGCCGCCGCCGCCGCCGCCGCCGGGGCCGCCCCTCCCCCACCCCGCGGAGCCGCCCGTGACGTCAGCGCGCGCGCGCCCGCGGAGGGGCGGGGCTCGGGGCGGGGGGCGGGGGCTCCGTGACGGGCCCGGGCCCGGCGGGAAGCGCTGAGGCGGCCCCTGTGGCGCTGCCGCCCGCTGGCCGTGTCCCCAAGCACCGTGTCCCCAAGCACCGTGTCCCCAAGCACCGCGTCCAACCCCTCCCTTAACACCTCAGGGACGGGGACGCCCCCACCTCCCCGCCCCAACGCCCGATCGCTCCCGCTGAGGAGAAATGTCTCTGAAATGTCTCTGAAATGTCTCTGAAATGTCTCCCGAAATGTCCCCCAAGGAGCCGCGCTCCCTCAGGAGCTGTGGCGGCGCAGCCCCGCTCGCAGCCTCCTCTCCCTCACTCGGAGCTACAGGAGGAGCAGGGGACGCTGCCGGCCGTGTGCCACTGCATAGCTGCTGTCACCCCACGGGCTGTAGGGGAGCCATCGGGGCTTCCACTGTTTATCTGCAAAATGAGGTTAATGCTGCTGCCCTCTCGCCGCGGTGTTAAGGATAAGTCCATTAGGTACACGGATATTTAAGCAACTGCTGTTACAGAAACAGCTTGTGAGTAAGGCGCCGAGCAGTATTTAACTCCCGCAGGAGAGAGGGGGTGGGGAGTGGAAGCATTAAGGCCAGATCCTGCAACGGGATTTGTTGCAAAGCACCAGGCAGCTTATCGGGATCCCATTTTTAGTTTGTACTCCTCTGAGGAGTCTAATTTAAAGACTAATCCTAATTAGATATTCTCTGTATAGTTTGGTCAACTTACTGGTCTTAGTGCTTCACATCCGGAACCTCATCATCTGGTTAAATTCTCCTCTTTAGGGTTGGGGGGATGCAGAACGATGTTCTTGGGTTCCTTGGGATAATGTTTATCACATCACATGCCAAAATTACCTGTCTAGCTGGCGCTGAGGGCTCCACCTCTAGCCACAGGTTCCAGGTAAGGCACTTCCACCAAGCATAAACTTTAAGGGCCTCCTGCCCCCACCTTGTCAGAGTGCACACAGGGGGAACTGGAGGCAAACTGCGGCACTGCTTTGGAGCTGAATGAGCTCCCAGAACAGCCAGAACAGGAGACACATCCATCACTGTGGTGGAACGAGCCAGTTCTAGCAGGGGAACAGTAGTTACCTTCACCAGAAAAAGCCAGTACTTTCTCCAGCCTAGTAACAACCAGATGCATCACTTCAGTTCTGCTTACTTTAAAGGAACACTGAACAGTTATTTTGGTTAAGCTCCACACTTGCGGGGAATCGGTTTAAAGTTCTATTCTTGACACCTTTTAGTATTTATAGCTTTTCAAAATAACTTAAAAAAAGAAAAGAAAATGTTACAGATATGGGGGAAACTTACTCAAAATGCAATTGTGCAACTGGAATCAGTCAAAAAAATGCTACTGTTCCAATTTTCTGAAAGTTGGAATCGTGTACATAGATTCAAGCTATTCCAGGCAACACCAGTATGAAATGTCAGGCACATGTCTTCTAGACCAGTGAATATTACTGGTGACACAATAGCTTATATGTTAAGAAACAAAGCGAAAGAAAATGGTTGTACATTGCAACAGGATAAAATTCATAGCAAAGTGGTTTGTTTTGATTTTAAGGTAACTCTGCTTACTAAATAGCTATTGCATAAGGGTTTTAAGAGCAGAATAAGTACAGTACGTTTCCTTGCATGTACAAAAAAAAAAAAAAAGGCACAAAGAAGAATGTATTACAAAAACATTCAAGTGGTTGTGACTTTTTTTCTCAGCTTTGTTTATTCTTTTGTAATCAGTTGTAACTCTTGGAACACAGTGAGAACAAATCACTGATATATAAATCAAGTCCTTTACATATGTCCATTTGTTTGTTTCAGCATATGGCACCCCACATCTCACACTAGTATTCACCCGTAGCAGCTTTTGTCTGGAGAAGTGGGGTGCTGTCCTGCTTTAAATTCTACCTGGCTCCCCCATTTAGTTTTGCAAGGCAACTTCCCACTGATGTGAAACACAGTGAAAGGCACCAGGCTCTCCTAAGGAGCATCCATCCAGAAGCAGCCAGGTTTGGGCCTTGCAGTTTTCTTTCAAATGTAGAACTAGCATTGCTCAAACTGCCCTACCAATACTTAGTCTGCAGATGCTATTGAATCTTTTCCTTGCCTAGCCTTTTTTTTTTTTTTTTTCTTTTCTTTTCTCCTCCAGCATGGTATCTTTCTGAAACATGAATTGGTAGAGCTTTTTATTTTTCCATTTTCTGTTTTTCTTCTTTTCTAAAAAGATTTTACATGGGGAAAAAAATGCATTTAGGAAAACTTTTTGTGTGTGAAATTCCCTCTGTTTCTAGTACTGCTTAGTATTATCAGTACTTTTTTTTTTTTTCCCCTCACAGTATGCTGGATATTTTCCCAGCATCCTGACCAAAAAAAACTTTGAATTTTTGCTTAACAAAAGTATCTTAGTCAGTTCTGGTAAGCAGCAACACATTGACAGTGTCAACATTTTTGAAAAATAAATAAATAAACAAATCCTTCAACGTGGAGGAAAAAATAGAGTCAGACTTCCTGAAAAACTACCTAAGGACTGTTTGCTTTGATTTTGTTACTGTTAAGGAAATAAGTCTCATCTTTTTCAAGTAGCTATGCTTTCTTGTGCTTCAGCTTGCCCACTTGCAAAAGCTACCTGTTATGTTACATCACAGCACTGATGGAACTGTATATTGTTCAGGAAAAAAAAATAAATCAATATCTTGCAGCTGGAGCTCACGACTAATTCTTCATTTCCTAAGTCTAATTACTCATCATTTACAGTGATGCTGACTTTCATTGATTCTTGCAGAGATCCGGAAAGGCATTTTGCTAATGAGCAAGAGGCGTCACCGTTGCCGTTGTACAGACAAAAGATGAGGGAAGCGAAAAAAAAAAAAAAAAAAAAAAAAACACTTTCCTCATTACCAGTGACTATATGGGCATTTTTTTCTAAAAGCATTACCAAGTGTAAGAACAAAGTATAACAAGCAGATAGACAGCAATATCTGTACAGTCTTGGACACTCTTTGGTTGAAAAGTAAAGGAATGTAGGCAATACAGAATTCCAACTCAAGCAGCAAACTTCTGATAAGTGGTGCTGCTCAGAAGTCCTTTGCAGAGGTGTGTGTCTGTCCTTGGGCGGAAATCCTTCCATAAACAATTCTGGGGAATGTAGCTTTTCATTCTGTCCCCCTTCTTACTGTTTTCTAGTTGTTTTTATTCCGTTTCTGTTGACAACCTCAGTGCAATTCTAAGTTTTGAGTGAGAAGTGACACATAAGGGAGCATTGAATTGTTCTGTTTTAGAATGACTGAAAGAATACAAAGGGCAGGGGTGTATCTCATCCCTGTAGCTATGTATGCTAATACCCATGTCCCTTACGTGAATTCAGAAACAAATACTGCTCTGTATTCCTGGCAAATTCTGGGCACCCCCAGGTCCAGTATCCTGCTGTTCGGTTTGTGTTAGCAACTCATTTTCTGCAGTCAGCCTCACAGAAGTCTGACGAAAGCCTGAACTTGAATCCATAGGGCTGAAAAAGGTTTTTAAGCTTCCTGCATAACTTGGAGTGCTAGTGCGTGGTTTCACAATCTACCTAAGCTGGTCTAAGACCTTACACAGCCACCAAGAAGAACAGTCACACCACCTCCACTGACTTAAAAAGTAGAGATTATGTAAGTGTACTGTCAACCAGATTAGGAAATTGATTTGACTGAAAAATCCCATGAAAGAAGTTTCTGGTTGGATCACATCACAGCTGCAGGACCACTAAAACCAAATCAAAACATGATGGATGACAGCACTGTGGGGCAGAGCGGAGGTTCCAGGGCCTATTGGTGTCAGCCTATGGGATGGGGAATTGGGGAGTTGGGCACTTAAAATGAAATTGGCAGGTCATTACACTAGGCAAGTCATTACCCTAGCATAAGAGCACTAGTAAGGGATGCTAAACAGAAAAAACACATCCTCATTACTGCCTCCTGTGTTGGATTTATACACCCTCTTCTGTGCTGAAAGCAATAGCCTCCACCAGGCTGGTGTTCACCATTAAAAACTACCCAGTGAGGTGCCAAAGACAGCTTTTACAAGGGTTTTAACCTTTATCAAGGCAGGCTGTGCTGTCCCATCCCTGCCACTGCTAGTGCCTTGCTATCACCCCCTCATGGGGTTATATGGTCTTGACCCTTACTTTTGCCTATTCTTCTACTTGCTTGGCCCCTCAGTGATACAGTTTTTATTTATTAATTTATTGATCTGTCAAATCCCTTTCTGTGGTAGTTTCCTGACCATTAAGCAACTGTATTTGGTTCCTTCATAAGCAGGTACACTTCAGAGTCCATGTACGGCATGGACTGGCAGACATGATGAAATGAGTGGGAAAGCTCTTTTTACATGTAGAGACAGCAGAATAGCATTTCCACAGCTTTTGCTACCCGAGGCACACAACTTTCTGGGTTAACCATGGCGACACATAGCAGATCTCCTTGAGGGGCCTGGATTTCTCCACACACACCTGAGAGCCGGGCCTACGGCCTGGTCTGCAGCAGCGTGACCTAGCCCTGGACTCCGTGCAGCCACCGATTCCTGTCATGGTCTTGGTCTAAGGGTACACAGAGTTCACTGATTTCAATCACATTTACCATCTCCTTTCAGACTCCAGCGGAGTGAAGTGTTACCAGTCTCTTAATAAAATGGGGCGAGAGGCACACCTTCCTTTAAAGACATAATAAAGCTGGAGAGACAAGATCTGGGTACTGGCTTCCCCTCTGGTGAGCATTTATGCACCTTTTGTTAAGTAGTCATTACATAAATTATTGGACAAGGTCTTGGCACAGGATTGGAACTGGGCACTTTCTTGTTCCCAGCTAAACTCCCAGGCATTCATTGTGCAGTGGGGTCGTACTGCTGCCCTTAGCTGCCAGGACTCTAGAGGCACACTTCTTCTGCAATTTGTTCTCATTTTTAAGAAACAGATTATAACATTAACCGATTATAAGAGAGACATTTGTAAGAAATTGGATGCCAAATTGCAGACTGCTAGAATCTGCTCCAACACACCTATAGTGAGACCTCATCACATTCACAGGCATAACTAAAGCCTGACAATCAGGCATTCCTTCTACTAAGTCTGCTAATCACTGCTTAGTGATTTATAGTTGGTGAGGAAGGAAGAGCCAAATTTTAAATGATAAAGAGCCTATTTCTGTATAATTCTGAATAATTCTGAAGAGTGTCTCTTAATTAAAAACACTTCATTTTTAGATTGAGTTTCTCATTACTGTTCTTCCTCAATTAGTTTTCTAGTGTTAGTTCACACGTGAGCCTTTTTGAACTCAGTGCTGCTGCTCCTGAAGTCAGTGGAAGCTTGGTTTTGTTTTCAGGAGTGTGCATACTGACTGGCTGTGTTTGCTTCAGGAAGAGGTTCAGCCCTGAAGAGAGGCCTGACATACCTGGGCGTTGTACTGGGAAACAAAGTAGGGGCTATATTAAGCATTTTGGGCACTGCAGCACTCCCTTGTAGACCAAGTTACTTCTAGATACTTCAGTAAGTAAAGCTTCACAGGTTGCATCTACAAACAAATTAAAAATTCTGATAAGTCACAAATTAAAAGAGAAATAACAGCTCACTTTACACTCTTTCATTGATCCACGTTGCCAAGAACCAATACATACTCTATCAGGATAACTCCCTTTGGTTTAAATAGTTTTGAGCATGTCCTCAAAAGAAGACAGTAAGTGAAACAAATAGGGCAGAAATTGTTCCCATCTTTGTGGATCATTTGGTGTTTAATTGGTATGAACTTTACTACAACACTTTCCTCAGTGCAGTTCCAGGGAGACTCTCCTCATCTACCTGGTTTCCCAGGTATCTAATTTCTTGAAAATTATATAATTTCTTGGAAATTATATAGCTCAAATATCTTTGGGACTTCTTCCCACTAGTCATATTTGTAGACACTGGCCAATAAAGTCAAAAATATTAGGTGAATGGAGAGAGGCAACCAAGCAGAGAAAAGCAGGGTGATCACGGGAGCCTTATTTACATAAAAACCCACAAAACTATAATACTTACTGCCATAATGAGACATTCAATCTGCTTGTAACATGTGATGCTCTGTTAGCTGTAGCAGAACTTTGGAATTCAATGCTTCTGTTGTGTAACCACACAATAAAAGAAATTAAACAAGCAGTTTAATTCAATCAAAAAAAAAAAAAAAAAAAAAAAAAAAAAGCTTTCATTCCTTAAAGGAGAGAGGTTAAAGGGTATAAAAGGAAAGCAGGGATTAGTAGTCCTAAGTAATATTAGCTAATTGTTGCTTATTAGGGGAAAGGCTTTCTTCATACTAAAACACTGTGCTATAGGAAAGCTAAGGAAATATATTTAAGGAAAAAATGGGTGGGTGCAACAAAGCAAAGAGTGAAAAAATCATACCTTGCTAAAAATAATGTAAAATAATATAAAATTACCTATTGCAGAATTACTTTAAGAACTATGCAATCAGTTTCTTCTTCTTACCTGCAAATCAAAAATTTACAAATTAGGCCAATTTAAGCCTCTCCTTGCTTCTGCCTCTGGAAGTAATAAGAGGGGTCTCAATGCCAGCAGAATTTGAGGTGTTTTGAGGACATGCATTCTACTATTCAAGGCACTTCAGAAAGCAAACCAAAAAAATGAGAGTTTTTAAAATGACAGATTTTATACTTCACTGGAACCTAATAGCCAATGAATCAACTTTTTTGTTATATACTGACTCTGTCCATTGAGACAATCTCTCCTCTTTTCAAGCTCTAAAATGCAATCAAAGCACATCTTGCCACCATCTAGAAGCCTTTACCTCACTTCAGACTTGATCATTAGAGCTTGAACTTGGGTCCCTCAGAAACACAGATCACTGCTCAAAACCAGAGACACAACACTCCATAACATGTCACGAGGCATTTACAAGTAACTGTGCCTCAAATCTTGAGATTCACATTGAGTTAACATGAATGTCAGTTACAGAATCCAAATCTGTATAAACAGTCTCTTTCCCCAGCCACGCAGTGGATTACACTAAAATAAATTGTACGTGGAGACCACTAATGCAGCATGCTTGAAAATTGCACTGTGCCCATCTGGACAGAGCCATTTCTGGTGAAGTGAATACATGCCATTGTTTCTACTGTAAGTTAATTAGGTAGGATCCATCCACTGTAATAAAAATGAAACAATAGCAGAAGACCTTGTATGAGGACTAATGTATTGCACAGTCAGAAAATTTTGCTGCTATTTGCATGCTGCAGCGGCTGAACAGGAGATGAGACCCTGTTCAGGGTCAACAGGAGATGAACAGGAGATGAGTTCTACAGGCATAACCAAGAGGTTTGTTGTCGTCATCATTGGTGGAGTTGAGATTTTATTATACCAAAAATATGTTGCAAATAGTGATCAAGTTTTCAAAGTTTACACTGATGTTATAATTTCTATTATCTACTTTCTCCGGAAGAGCTTTACCCAAGTGATTATTGACATACCACAAGGTGGGAAAGCGAAGATGTAGCACGGGTTCATTTCTTAGCCCTTCTTAGGAGAACTGAACATGGAAGTCAAGCACTCTTTAGCATGAAGCCACATAACCAAGCCTCGATGGCTTGGTAAAACAAGAAACTAGACCCAAGTTTCCTTACCTGCGGAACCCTGCTCTCTTACCAACACCATTATTACTATCATGAAAAAATGATGGTCTCTCCTCAACATGCCAATGTTTTGTAGTTTTAAAGCTTTTCTTGTCGTTTGTAAAACCCTGCCATCAATCTTCTCATCTGTTAGTACCGTGTTAGTATTGCTAGCAGTAGCACGTTAGTTTCTGTTGCTAGAGGCGATTTTGTTGCCAGGTCTGGGACATCAGAGGGATATTGTCATTGTGGAGGGACGGTTGCTTCTGTTTACGTGTCAAACACACTCGTGCAGCAGAGCAGGTGGCGTAGGAGAACACGGTGTGGAGCTGGCTGAAGAACGCTTTGTTCTCCCTTCAGTTCTACTTTACTGACTATGGTGAAACCACTCATTAAAAGGGAAGGTAAGGAATGTTCTTAAATGAGTCATGTTTGTTCTGTGACTGTCAGACTGCATCCGTAACTGGTTCAGTAGCTCTATTCAACTAGTGAGCTCATTCCCATACAGCACATGGCACAGGGAGCCTTTGTACAGACAGCTGCAGGCAACATGCTTCATATTGGCTCCGTCTTCCATGGAGGAACCAACAGGTGTATCTCCACATCAGTGTGCTTGCAAAAGGGATGAGAAATTTTGAGTGTTCCCTTCCAAGACAAAAGTGCATTTAAATTATATACCTTTTTTTTAAACAGGAATTGAGAGAATGTATTGAAATCAAGTGAGGCAATATAATCAGAGTCACCATAAGCAATGTTAAACCTGAAAAAGCCAGCATGTAGAAGACAACCCTGGAAGTAACAGGCAAGTACAAAGACTTTGATGATTTAGTCAACGTGCCACATTATGGCTATACCCAAATCTTCTCAATGCCTTTTCTATAGAGAAAGTGGGGAAACACAAGAGGTAAATTAATTGACTGGTTATGTAATAGCCGAGATAAAGGGAGAATGGTATTTCATGCAGCATCATGAAAAGAGAACAGGTTACTGTGGGGTGGCACAGAGAGGATGAATGAGACAATGCCAAAAGTCACATCCCCAAAATGCTGTAAGTCTGAGACCACTTCAGAAAATGTGAAGCCCAAGCTGAAGTAACTCAGGTGATGAAAGAGATCTGAAAACTGTTAAAATCAGTATCTGTTACAGCAGAATGGCAAACCTAAGGGACAGGCAGTGCTGTTTAACCCTGTAGAGACAAATTGTGACTGAATTTGTTTTGAATTTGAATTTGTGAGTCTAACACTGTTAATCTGCATTGGTTTAATTTATGAAATTAATTCCCTAGAATACCAGCAGATGCTGGGCAGTGCCCATGCCGTGGCAGAGCACTGCTGTTCACATTGGCTGCTGCTGGTTTTTGAAATTCCCCAGGCTGTGCACCGGGGGGGGGGTCACAGCTTGGGCTCCCCAGCTGCCCCTGGGAGCCTTGCCTCCCTTGCACTTCTGGGCAATGCAGCAAGCAGGCAGCTGAACCTCCACCCAGCTTAGACAAGTGAAAAGGGAGGTTGGTTGTTTTGTTGGTTGTTTTTTTCTTCATTATGGACATTTTAAAAGCAAGAGAAGATTTTAATTATTTCCTTTTCAAAGAAAAACAAAGTTTAAAAGATAACCTTCATTCTGGCATTATAGATACATAGTGATGCGTCGTCCACTCTTGCCAGCACATTCAGAAAGGAGAGATCAGTTCTGCAAGCTCCACAAATTCTGCTATGGTCTACGAAGGAATAAAAAAATCAGGAATAGAAGCAGCTAGTTTGGATGGGTTGATTCCTTCCTCACGTCTGGGTCAAACAGGAGCAGGCATGTTAGGTTATTTATTGAAGGGCTCCCTTTACAAGGATAATGTATCTTTTTGCTTCTCCTAGTTTTAGGTACCGATGGTGTGATTGCGGTGTGTTGTACAGCCATACACAACTGAAGAAGAGTTCACACTGCACTTCATCATGTAGTAATGATCTAACTGCCCAAAGTTCATTCTGTGGTAAAATCCAGACACAGGGATGCCTGTAAAACAGTGGTGTCTTACTCGTGTCAGAAGAAGGCACTTCAGTATCCTACACAAGAGCTGATAAATCTGCATACAGTTAAGGGCAGTTCATAATGGGGAGAGCACCTCAAAGATGCTGCAACATTGCTTCCACAGAGCCAGCTTGGCTTTCTTACTCCAAAGAGATTCAGGTTCTAGGCTTGGCTGCAGAGCAAAGTGTGGGTTGGCTCCTCATCTAGGTTATAGACAAACCTTAAGGACACTGCTGTTTCCTACAGCTCCTCAGAGACGCCCTTTCTCATCCTCAGCAAAGGCTGCTACTGTATTTTTTCCATCTATCTGACAAACCTAGGCATCTCAAAAATATTTGTATTTTCAACCGGCATTTGTGTTCAAAGGGAACAGACATCTGAGTGGTCAAAAAATGCTTAGGATGGTGAGTGCAGTAATCAAGAGTTTTGCTTTTTGTATGTAGACACCCCTGAAAAACAAAACAAAACACAAAAACCACTCAGACTTTGAGACTTTTGAATGAAACAGAAGACCCTGAAACCTTTGGTGGTAGAGACAGGAAGATTTAGACTAAATTCATCTTTGAGGATATTGCTTACCATGGTTTCACTAATGATAATTTTTTGTTCCTAAACTACAGAAGTAAGAGATAGAGTAAAACAAAGGTTGTAACAGGGGAAGATTAGCATGACTGCTGTGGAGGCAGTGGTGGTGGCAACAGTGGTGTCAGTGTAAAATGTGGTTGTGAAAAATCCTAGTATGCTTGTAGGATGTTTCAGGCTTCTTTAGAAGAGATGTTTGTGCTAGCACTAAAGCATTTGGTGAGCTCTCACTTGGGCGAGAACACCTGCGGCTACTCTGGTCATAAGCAGTGGAACTGGCAGAGATGGACTGCAGGGATGGTACATGAAATAGTCACATAGAAGGAAAAGAGCGAAGAAAAGAGTAAGGAATATACATTGTTCCCAGATAGTTGTAACCAGAACAACAGAGCTTTTAAGAAAGGAAATTCAGAACAAATCTGAAGTTCTAAAGGGGGCCAAGAGTGCACACGGTTATCAAACGGTGCCTGATAAACCCACAGAAAGATGGCAAAACTGTCAAGACAGTTCCTGGTAGTAGAAATTGAAATTTGTCATCACAATTTGTAGGTGTCTACATAGCGGCTTGAAAGGAGGTGGAATTGCTCTTCACTGGTGCAATATGTATACCGTAATAAATCCGTATTTCAAGGTTTACTTTTTCTATAAAACTATATAAAGCTGTTTTACTTTCCCACCTCCTCAAGCAGTTTTAACCCCAGTGTCCCTCATTACATTAGATTCTGGCACTTGTGTTTTGCTTGCAATTAAACAAAATCACTGGATTCTGAGATTTAAAAAAAAAAAAAAAAAGGAACTCTCTCCCCTCTCTCCCTTCCCCATCATTTGACAGGGACTAGGAAAGATTTGGGGTTCTCTCTCCTCTGTAGCCTTCTTGGGTTATGAGGGAGGAAGTTTAACAAACTATAGGTTAGAACAAGGCTATGTGATGCTGGTGACACCTTTGATACGCCCAGCTCTCGCAGTGCACTGTAGTTAAGGCTCATGTTTTTTTTACTACAGATTATATCACATAGCCCCGCACTGCCTGGGACTGAGAGGTCTTGCCAGGCTCCTGGTGAAGCTGGACTATGGAGCAGATGTTTTCAAGGCTAACCCAGAGAATACGCAAATAACACAGTGTTGTATTGTACATCCTTTAGTTAAAAGAACAACCTGCCAATTATTAGATAAGCACTAGAAATTTGATTCTCAAATCCACTGACAACATTCAGTGGAGTAAAGCTGCAATATGGCCAACAGAAGGCAGAAAAGCCAGGCTTACCCGCCTTGGTAAAGCGGTTCAGCTAACAGCTGTTAAATTATAATTAGACTGTTCAGATGCTACGGGAGAAGGAAAGGCTGTTATTTCTGCAGTGTCATTCTAAAAGCTGCCTTAAAACAGTAATAACAGAGTGCCTTTGATATCTGGAAATTCCCGCAGTAAAATGTATTTAGTGTCTACCACATTTTTAATATTTACAGGTAGTATGAACTTCTGATAATAGCTGCCCAAGCCACAGGTGGCTTTACGAGGTTATATTCTCCTAGGTTAGAAAGACCTCAGAAAGCAAAAAGAGGTGGTTTGTTTTTGTTTGTAGTCATCATCACTGCCTAGTTTGCTTTCACATAGTGTTCTAACAGTCTCAAGAGTATCAGCTTTTATTCTCGGATTGCAATTTGACCATTTTTTCAGTTGTGTGAGATATTTTTTGAAATTTCAGGTCTGTCAGGAAGACTTAAAAGCATCTTGTTCATTCACTTACCTTCATGTATTTCAGCTCACAAAGCAAGGTGCGGGGACAGTCACTTCAAGGTTCGTTTTGTCCTTGAACTATCTTCTGTTGGCTTTCCAATGCATATGCACTTCGTAAACCATAACTTCGTAAACCACAGGAAACAGTCCTTTTTTCTCCCCGAGCTTCCATTAATTAGATAGAGTTGCTCTCTGAGCAGCATGCAAAATGCATTTGATTTTTCTCATTATCTTACCAGCCCTGCTATCCTCACCTTAATCTCCACATTATATAGAATTACATTTTTACAGTTTTACCCTTTTTTTTTTTTTTAATACTGAAGTTCCTTGTAAGTTAGAAAATGGGAAATCTGGATATTTTCTTTCAACAAAACTAAGCTAACTACCCAACCAGACTGTAAGAGTGCTAATAGAGTATTACCTCATTGTGCTTCCTTAATTATTAGCACAAGCCTTGTTTGGGCTTTGATCAGTTTCCTTTGTTCTTCAGTCTCACGTTCATATGCACCACTCAACCTAATTCACCTCAGTCCTTATTTGCTATTTCATATAAACAAGAATATTGACTGTGTGAAAGAAATCAACAATTGCTTTTTCCTAGCTTCTCCTTGGAGGCTCATAGTGTCCCCGATTAATCGCCAAGCTTGCTTAAGAGCTACCAAGGAAAAAATCTATAGCTTTACTAATAGAGAGCTGTCATATGAGGAAACATCTTGGTATTACCTGTTTCGGTGGGTTTGGATGGGGAGATGATATTATGCCCTCTATATACACTGAGGTGATTTGCAGGAGAGTGAGGCCTGTTGAATGAGAACGATACCCCGTATGGGTGAAGCTACAAAGCTGTCTAGGGCTTATCGTTATGCTTATATATTTTAAAATGTAGGTGTCATCACTAGAAGGGGGGAAAAAGCAGCTTCCAACTCTTGCCCCTTCAAAGAGCTTAATTACTTATCAGCAATAAGGATGGTAACAGGTCCCATGCCCCATTAAGCCATTACCCTCGTGGCAAGCATCAGCTGTTTCAAGTCAAGGCAGACGATGATCCTGCAGCAGAGTCTGTACCCCCCTCAGAGAATCCTTTCTCCCTTTAAAAGAAGCATCCAAAGTACACCAAGTGTCTGAACGAGCAGTACCTTCTGGCTGTGAGTTCCCTCAGTTAATGGTGCTCTATTGAAAGGAAAACCTATTTCGCCACTGAGAAAGTTAAGAGTAAGATCACATGCACTGAACACATTCACGAATCTGTTCTTCATGATTCTTTAACGGTTATACCAGTTTCCCCTTGCCCTTTTTGAACATGGGCTTCATTATCATTTATACAACAGGTTTTGTTTTCTTTTCTGTTAGACTGAATATATAAAAACTCAGAGTGAATTAAAAAATCTTAATTTCCAGAAGGCTTTAGCACTTAATGCAGAGAGGGAATGAAAGCTGAAAATGTTCAACTGTGCTTAAACCGTATGCATTCGGAACAGAAATGATACAAAAAGCATCCTCTTAAAACAAGATTTATTGGCACAAACATACATGTTACAAATGTATACAGTATTCTTGGAAAATACATTCACCACTTTCAAAAAAATCACCATCCACAGGAAAGTACAGTAATATCAAACTTGGTAAGTTGTCACAATTTTAGCATCAAAATGCATGCGGAATTTCATCATTTATAAACAGAATTCCACTGACCTCCAGGTAGAGCACTTTAAGAAATTTCCTGGTCTCCACAACATTTTTTTTCCCTCCCCAGGTAGCTGTAGTAAGACACAAATGGAGTGTTTTCTGTAGAGGCACAAAGCACAATTTCTTGCCCGGTACAGTCGGGTCTACAAGGTGAGAGGTGCTGTTCTCAGCAAAGACTTTCAGCTCCTCTCTGAATGAGTTCCTACATAGCTTAACACCACCCTGTGGCCTTTAAAAGGATGCAGTTAAAGGTTTGGGCTGGAGTTCAGTTTTCAAAAGGGCGACTGAAAACAAATTTCTGGTTATTCCTGGTAGAGGACATCAAGCTTGAGGAGCTAAAAGGAAGGAGGTAGAAGAAAGGTTTTTGTTTTGCATTGCCATTCCAGCGGCAGTGGATGGGAGTTGGCACCGCTAAGGGGACTTGTGAGGAGAACTGGTATCTCAGTAAATCCCTCTTCTTTGGTGCCACTGTAGCAACTTAGCAGCAATGTTTTGCCCCTCACCTCAAACAGTGCAGAGTCAGACTACCAGATGCCTTGAATCTGTTTGAATGCTATCGATAACCTCAGTGTTAGTGTCAGAGGAGTGGGTTTCACGTATGCAGAAGGAAGGGAATGCACTCGGTGGGGCAAGGAATATACCAAGTGGCAGAATTCATTGTGGAATCGCCATCCTTGGAGACTTTCAAAACTCAGCAAGACAAATGCTGGGCAACTTGATCAAACCTCAAAGCTGGCCCTGCTTTGATTGGACTAGATAAACCCCAGGAGTCCTTTCCAACCTAATTTTTCTATGATATAAAGGAAAGGCTTTTCCTCTCCCAAAGTAGAACATGGCACAGATTCCTTATCACGCCTGGATTTAGCAAGAACAGACGAGGTTTTTCATTGTCTCTCCCCATTAGTATTGGCTGATGCAGTATGCCCTCTCATCTCATGTGGTGGTAACAGACACATAGCAATGCAATTCTTCCCTCTCCTTCACTCCTTTCTCAGAGCTACCAGAGAACAGAAATTCTCTGTATGCTTAAGTGTGTGCTGAAGGAGCTTCCAGAACTGGGCACACTTGGCTTTTCGCTCTTAGAAGGCCAGAGTGTGAAATACCCAACCATCTGCCCATTTTAAGGCTACACTGCTGAGCTGCTTAGCTAGCACCACCAGAGGCTGCTTTAAGGTGTTAAAACTCAAGCAGAAGTCATTAAGAAAAATACTAATTAGCTGGCTGCAAACTCTCGTTTCCTGCAATGGCTAAAACAAGTTTATAATAAGAGTTCATATATTGCCACTAAGAGAGCATTTTATGTAGCAAAACTACGTAAAAGTTTCTCACAGTAAATACTGGCTGTGCTTTACCTTGTTCATATTTGGAAGGAGAACGCGTCACCCAAATGGCAAATGTCTGTCTACGTATATATGTGCTTCTTTTGGGATGGGGGAGGAAAAAAAAAAAAGTTGTCAAAAATGTAACCTCTACAACAGTTGGTGTTTCCTCCTCAAAATGTATTTTTGCAACAGACAAAGGATGTTTTTAAGCCCTGCTTTTGAGTAGGAGGTACTAATTTCTAAAACAGGTGCTGATAAACACAATGTGACTAATATTTTGCCACGTATGTGGTCGGGGGAGGGAGGACTTTTCATTTGCAAGACAAAGTAATGATGTTTTTCATGGCAAGTAGTGGGCTATTGGTAACATTTTATTGCGCGGACCTGTGAACACGCCTTAGCTACATTAGCATTTTATTTTATATCTAATCTAGGAAAAAAGCAAATGGCAAATGGGTTGAACTTCGCATTCTAATGAAAAAAAAAAATCTGTCATTAATGATTGGGTTTGGAAGCTAATTATTTGGGTATCCATATAGCTACTAATAAGTTAAGTAATAGGCAAAGAATACTTAAATAACTCTAAAACTGTATACCCATGGCCTTTACAATGCAGTTCTACTTTTATTTTGAGTCCTTTTTTTTCCCTTTGAGTTTCATGAAAGTGTCAGAAAGATGTCATTGCTGGCATACTGAAGTCCTTCCTGTACAACAAAAAGCCCAGTGGACATGCAGCATGCAGCTTTACTGCACCAAGCACTCTGGAGCCCTTACTTGACTGAAGTCCTTGAGCACTTCTGCAACAGACAAGAGTTGCACAGAAACTTTGGATGGTATAATCCCAAAGAGCTCTCTTTGCAAAAAATAATAGATCACCCTTACTGCATATGTCTCCTCTGCTTTCAGGAAAAAAAGAGAAAGTAAATTCAACTATAGTCAACAAGTCATAGCTCATGTGAAGTAGTAGTCCACATACACCTCAACAGACTAGCACCACTTAGTTTTAATGTACGAAAGGTGCTCCTAAGTATAGCCTCTCATAAAAAAGGAAGTTACTGAATGTTGGCTATATTTCACTTAAATCATTTCCCAATTTACTACCATGTCATTATCACGCTATCCTTTTTTGATGGAAGAGAGAGGAATCAGCAAATTTGATAAAATTACTGTTACTAGAAATGTTAAATAAATTTCATTAAAAATGCAGTGTTGCAATTAAAGTAGTTTAGCACAAATGCTGTTGTCTAGCAACCAGGAGCACCCTGCAGCATCATGTCGTTTTGAACTGAATTATGATCTAGGAACTGCGTTCTGCCTGCAGGGTTCTCGTCCTGTCAGCAGAGGCCTGTCTGAGGACAGCAGGGCATTTTGGGGAGAAGAATGTGCTCCACTCGGGCCTACCTCAGCTATGATTGAGGCCAACAATTACAACAGGACAGAAGGCAGGGAGTCAATTCAGAGGGCAGCAGAACAACCCCAGCCCCAGTATGCTATGCTCCAAATACATTACACTCCAAAAACACAAAGGCCTTCAAAGAGAATGAAGAAAGACTTGAAGAATAACGGAGAAGCCAGCCACTGTGAGAAGAGCTAAATAATGGACAGCTTTTTCATAATTATCTTTGTTGTTCTCTATAGCATTTTCTCTTTGAAAACAAGCACTTTGTCCTTTTAAACTTATAGCACATGGTTTCTTTGCTTGAATAGAGTGTTACGTATGAACCATGAGGATGTATTCATGTTTTAAACCAGTACAGGTTATGATTTTTGCTTTGGAGAATTAGCAGATGCGATCCAGTCATGACAGAATGGGGTTACTGCAGAAATGACTCATTGTTGGATAATCAAGTGTTTACTTCACCAAACTGCATGTAATCGGACTGCCACAGTTTTTTGCTTTATTGCAAGATGTAGCTTTTAAATGTCAGTGCATCAGGAAGAAAGGTATGCTCCTTGGGTGGCTCAGATCTCTTTTCATGCATGTGTTCGCAGACAGTCTTCTGAGTCTCAATGGAGAAAAACAGCCACTGAGAACATCAATGGAAACATAAATTAATGACATAAGGAAGGAAAATTAGTTGAAGAAGAAAACAAATTCATTTCTCCAAGTGGAATGGAGAAGAATTGTTGATGGAGAAAAGGAGGAAAAAAAGATGTGAGGTTCTGCTCTGATGGGTTTATACATCTCAGTCCAGTACCCCTACTGAAAATAATAATGTCACCATCTGAGAAACCTTCAGCCAATCATTTCTCTAGAGAGAAGTCTATTTTTTTCCAACTTCGTTCTTCAGCCTTCTTGCTTTTTCCATCTAAAGAAAGGAATTTGAGGGTTCTTATGCTTTGTCTAGTACGAAGGAACACATGCACAAATGGATCACTTCTAGCAAGTGGGACCTAAATCAGGTGGGAGAGCTGAACTGGCTGGAAGAGCATCTCGCTCTTCTGACTGCACATGGGAACCAAAGGTTAAGATCTGTTACAGTCCTAAGGTTCAGGTCAGAACGTGAAGCCAGACCAAAGAGACTTTGGCCTCTTTCGGGCCTTTCTCCAGTACTCACTGTGTACATTGGGAGTGAGCCCAGTGTCTTAGACGTCTACTGATTTAGTCCTCTTCCCTGTTTAAAGGGCAGGGTCAAGATCTAAAACCTGGGTCACACCCAAGTACCCTCTTGTTTGTTGCAAAGATCTAGCATCAACACAAGCAGTAGAGATACTAGCATCCAAAAATACTAAGATTACACATACTTCCACTGGGTCAATAACCTCCCATGGGACAGAGGAAAAAAAAACCACTCCATAAAAGTATGAAGAAGAGTTCAGTAACCATCCGAACTTCCAAAAGTTCCTGAAATTTCAGTCTGCTGTTACGGATGCACTTCTGAGAAACAGACCACCGTTTTACACGTATGCTCGAACAGAGATGTCAAGTCATGAGCTTGCGTTTAAGAGCTAAAACCCATGGTATTCAGACAAGAAGTAGCTTGACTGTTCAGAAAGTAATGAGAAGGCCTGTCAGAGGAACAGGGAGAGAAACATGACGGTAACGGAGGGATTTCAAAAGCCTTTGCTTCCAAGACAAAAACACAGGAGACTGTGGCTGTTCTAAGTAACTCCTCATATAGTTATAACTGGCATTGCAGATGTTTTAGTCACTTACCGCAGACCACCCTTTAAAAAGAAAAAAGCCAAGTATTTTACTTGCCTCATCTACTCCAGGGCTCACCTCATGCAGGTTCCAATGGAACTGAAGTGCCAGCTTTAAAAATCAAACTGACTGCATTTCTAAATCACTTCTTATCCTATAGATGCTTGGTTACATTCAGGATCTTTATCAGATTCTCCCCTCCTCCTTCTAATAATCTTGGATTATGTTGGACTAGGTTGGATTGACTGTGCTGTTACATAATGTGGTCAAGTGAAAAGCAGGTTAAGTGTCCCTGTTTGGGCTTCCTCACTACTTGTTCCTGCAAGCTCCATGTACCAGATACTTAAGTTTAGAGCCCTATTTACGTTATTGCAAGATGAGCTAAATTAGAAGGGAGAAGGTGTAAAGCTCAAGCAGGACCTTAATAGCCTGTGGAGAGTGGTTGCAAATAACACTGCTTAAACCTTGGGAGTTAATGTGTAGTCAAGTCGAACAGCAGCTGTGGGACAAACCCAGACCAGCTCCTAACCATCCCATTTCAGCTGTGCTGTTCCTGAATGCCATGTCATGCTGGCATCCTAGCTGTACAGCTGGAGCCCAGAAAGCAGGGGAGGGGTGCTTCTCATACAGACAGAATATGCAAGTCTCAGATGATGTCTAACCCTGGCTAAAGCTATCAAACCCCTCGCTCCCAGCCAGAGAAGTCTTCAGTTCAGTCCCCAAGATGGCAGTCATAAATTAATCAGCCTTGCAGTCTCCTGAGGTTTTTCCACGAAGCAGGTAAAAGGGAGCCCCTCTGTGCCTAAGCCTGGGCAGTAATTGGTGATGAAGAGGCGTAGCTGAGATTCTGCACAGTAATTGAAATTCTAACTGGTGCTGAATAAACAAGAAGGAGTTAACCTTTATACGGAAATTTGCTATTACAAGTAGGCAGTTGTAGCTACGCATACACATTTTAAGTGCAGAGGCAATGAGCGGAAAGCAAATCAATCCTGCCTTAAACACAAATAAGATCTCCAACTGCGTTTATATAGATTGTCCTCTGTACCACTCTGTGTGTATGTGATGGTGTTGCACAATCCGTGACCCTGAGCAGTCCTATATTACCGTGTTCTCAGCGCAGGATAATTAACCCTCTGCAGGAGCAGACTCTGGGGCTGTACAGCAGGGAAGGACGCACTTGTTCATGCTTCCTGGGCTGAATTAGATATGCTACATGGCTCATCTTACCAATTGCCACCAGTCGGTGCAGCACAGCTAGCAGAGTTGAACATATACAAGCATGCTGTAGTGCACCCAAGTTAAAGAGTTAAACACATGAATTTAACACATTTTATTAGCACAGAGGAGAAAATCGTCTTTTCATGAACATTTCACAACCCACTAGAAGCTAGGTTTTGTGACTTCACTCTTCCTTGCAAATTCTTACCAACATCTAGGAGTCATCCCTGTTGGTTACTGTTTTGAGGGAGAACAAGTACACATGCTACAAACAGGAGTTTCTCTTCTCCAGTCTCCTCTAAAGCTCCCATTTTGATTACTAACTTGCTTGAGCTAGGAGCACCTATGCTCTGTATGCTTTCAGCACTCTCATTATAGTTTCATTTGGAAACTTTGCATCTTTGTAGCTAGAGGATTCAAACTCCTTGCTGTGTATCTGCTGCTTCCATCAGCTAAGTAGCCACTTCAGACTCTGGCAGGAAATCCCACTCTCTACATTGAGGATCTGTATCGGCGTATGACCTTAATGACCTCATCTCCAGAGAAAGCTATCTTTAGCTCAGGAGTCCTTTCAGCATTCCTATAGAAAAGTCCCATGAGGATCAAGTCATGTTCAGCATGGGTATGGGTGGTCAGGTCCCACCCTCAGGAGGTAACTTCTGAAGAGCTAGCCAAATAT
This sequence comes from Anas acuta, assembly GCF_963932015.1. Classification (NCBI taxonomy): domain Eukaryota; kingdom Metazoa; phylum Chordata; class Aves; order Anseriformes; family Anatidae; genus Anas; species Anas acuta. The sequence goes on from NC_088987.1 coordinate 18,579,609, forward strand.
CTCAGTAGTTTAAAAAGGGTCCTGAAGTTGGATGGCTTATTCTTTTTCCAGCAAAGGCTCAATTATACATAGTTAATCAGTTGTAGCACTTCATGGAGTCAAGCCCTTAAGGACAGCAAAGTTTTCTGTCTGATCCATGAGGATTTCAGAAGCGTTCACCTACTTAGGTGAGGAACTGAAGCGAACAGGGCATACCAGTAGCACATTAGTAACTCTGACAGTTACTAATGTTTGAAGGTTACTTCTATTTCATTACAACTGTGGCCACCTGCTAGTTAACAACATGAAACAGTACATGTGAAAATGAAGTAATAAATATATGGAAAAGTAATGCAGCTGAAACCATTCAACTAAGCATTACTTATTCTCTCCACAAAATTCTGCTTAAGCACAGTTTGAAAATAGATCCAATGCAATGAACTGGTCTGATTCTCTGTGTGTTGTTGTTGTTTGTTTTGTTTGTTTTTGGTTTTTTAATCTAAGACCACATCAAGAGAGATACTAGGAGTATTTGCTAATATCACTATTTTCAATGCCCTAAGTTGCAGGCAAAAACAAAAACACAAAAACATCACCAAAAACCCTTCTTTAAAAAAAAAATATCTAGCAATTCTTAGAAGTACCAAAGAAGTCATTCTAAAACAACCCTGTCAGGATTGCCTGGCTCAAAATTTGATAATTCATTTTTAGCTTGGCTAAATATGTTTAAAACCTGGTATAACTGTCTCTGAATTCTAACCACATCCCTCTCAAAACAAACTATTCAGTGCTTAAAAAGGAAATCAAACATGGAAATTGAATATTTAGGAGCAACCCTACAACTATAGCATAGTTGCTATAGCATAGCAAGAATTTTCCCCAAACTGCAATATATCTTTTAATTATATCAAATGTTGGTTTAAGTATGAAAAGTATCTCAGCTGAGCACTTGATAAAGAAGATATAATTTATGAATCACACACACACAAAAATTAATTTTTTTAAAAGCCTATTAACACCATCTGTTTGGAATAGTGTTTCTCTGTCTTCTTGGGCTCCAGGAAAACTTTGCTAGGCACCATTCCTTTCCTCGGCCCCTCTCTCTGCTATTCCTTCTGTTTACCACATCCTTCTCTTCCTGATTTTTAATTTGTCCTCACAGTGGGGACCATTTCTGCAAAACAGTGCAGAGGCAGCTTCCTACAATTGTGCTGGAAAGCCACAGACATCACCAAAGTCATCCATGTGCTTCAAGTTAGGGCAGTAAGTATTGGGATTTGGCATTCAGGAGAGTCCCATGAAGTCTGACAAACACCACCTCGAGTTTTTAGCAAGAGTCTGCATCTTGGTCATGTATGGTGTTTGTGTTACTATTTTTGCATTTCATGTAGCTTTCCCAGGATTCTGCTAGCTAATATTTTTTGGTTGTCATACAGGTTTCTTTCTGTCTTTCACACTGAGGGCTTCTTGGTTGTACCCAACACCCCACAAGGGAAAATTTCAATCCATAAAAGGCAGTCCTATTTACTTTCTGCAGGCAATGCGTGTAGGCATGGATACCACAACTAATCTAAAAACCTGTGTGTTCGGTTGGCTAAGTATAGATGTCACACATCCTAGGAATACTTGCAGACACCACTCTTTTCAAAGTGTAGTAGAGACTCACTGCCTCAAAAAGCTGCATCTGATAGCGGATTTTGCCATCCAACTTCAGGTGCTCAGACTGAGAGTTTTGGCCCTCGTGTTTGCTGAAACCTTAGTTTTGGGTCCAATCCACCTTACAGCATCCCTTTAAGCAGGAGCTTCCCCATAGCCGCTTTCTCTGATTCTGAGATGTTTGGAATGCTTTTCATATATTACAGTTTCTGAAGGTCAGTGCGTACACATTTTAAGACACAGTGATAAAACAGTGTATGGAACTACTTGGCAGTATTTGGCTGGTACAGTTTCTTGTGGAAACAACAGAATTCCAAAACACACCACATTGAATGCTTATGAGTTATTACAAGCAAAAATCCCAAGACACTGGGAATTAAAAAGCGGAGTTCAACAAAGGAACACTGATACTGTTGGTTGATATGAACAAAGTTGTGCCAAGTCATCGTCCTTTGCTTTTTCAAGTGGAGAAATAAACTGGGAAAGGAAGCAGAAGGGGAAAATATGATGTACAACAGCAGTTATGACAGTTACCATTGTGCTTTAGCTCACAGAAGCATGTGCTCCCAGGGGAAGGCAGAGACCTTCAGCACATCCTGCTGAAAGAGCACGACACGTCTAGCACACAGCATGCCTCCCTGCTGCAACAGGGCTGCTGCCCCCCGTCAAAAGGCTCTTAGAGGGAGAGCTGGAGTGGAAAGCAGGGGAGACTGCAGCCCCAGAAACAAAGGGCAAGGCCTGATGTTGATGTGAGCAGCCACCCCCAGTTTCAGCAACACTTGCAGCCCTCCACGGCATAACTCCAGTGAGCAGCCAGCCTGCCTTTCCAGGGCCCCAGCACCAGGACAGTAGGCAGCCTGGTTTGGGCCATGCCACCACCCGTGGCAGCTTGTTGCTGTGAGGAACTACCCTATCTATCCATATCTATAGCCAGCCCTGCACTGAGGGTATGATCTTGTTCACATTCATTAATAGCACTGGGGAGGCCATGCAGACCTCGTCTGTGGCAGCATTTGGACACTCGATGTCAACCCGAATTGTATACTTGGGAGCATCTGTGAATGAGTACACCACTGAGTTCAACACACAGGGTCCTTCCCGAAGCTGCCAGCTTCAGAGAATATTACAGAAGGATCAAATAGACTGAAAAATAATTTTAAATCCAGAGCTTATATGCATTTAAATTTCACCAAACCTGCACTAGATCTCACTAAGGTGAGCCATGACCTGGGTTTAATGATGTGACATTCAAGTTTGTGATTCAATGCCTTAAAACACAACCTAAGCACGTCAAACCTTCTATTTCTGTTTCCAAACTTAGCAAGGCAGGCATCCAACATTTAAAACCATGAGGAAAAAAAGTTATTACTTATAATAGAATTACTTATATATAATTTCAGAGTTAACATTTAAGGAGAAATTATGAGCCATCAAGTCTGCTTTTTCAGTTTCTTGTTAAGATATCACAGAATACTTGATGACGCCTATGTACACAGCAGCCAGTTCAGTGCCTGCACATCTGTCTTCCCAGGCTGCTGCCCTAAGCTGCAGAACAAAGGCCTGTCTTTCCTTTGAAGCCACTTGCCTGGAGTACCCAGTTAATATAGTTAATTAATATCTAGCCATTTGCCATTCTTGCCGTATCAGAGTTACGAAACCCTGCAATCATTCTGGGTCACTCTGGTGCCAACGTTCGTAAGACTAATAAACTTCCACATGCATCTCAATCCATTTAGTCGTGTTTACAGGTGCTCCTGTAAGCCTGCTTTACAGAAGTACCAGAGGAAAATGGAAACATGCCAAAGATGAGGCGTGTAATTTGAGAGCTGGGAATTAATTCACATCCACGCTGTAGCCTCCTGGTGAATCGCTTCTGGGTTACTAGCTGTATTGTATAACTCCAGAAATCCCCCTTTTAGGAGTTAATGCCATGTTACGGGAGAAGGATCACAGGAGAGCACCTGAAGAGCAGCACAGAGGAATTCCAGCCGCTCCAGCTTCACTGGGCTCCCAACTTAAATGCCTCTGTGTGAGTGCGTGTAGCACGGGGAATAAACAGGAGGAGTTAGGGACGTGCACACGCCTGTCGGGCTATGATCTTACTGGCATCGAGCTGGAGCTAGCTGGTCTGTAAGGCCCTTTCCAACTCAACTCACGCTATGACTCCATGCAGTTATGTCACATAACAGCTGCTGCTAGCCCAGCGGTTACATAACGAAACGTTCAGTTCCTGTCATTACGAGATCCCTGGCTCCCAACTAGCACAAAGGCCATAATTCATTCACGCGCTCTCCTTCCTGTAACAGGAGGGCAGAATGAGATGATCTTAGAGACAAGAAACCAGTAAGACTTTGGGCCACCTTTTACCAATATTTAGGTGTTCAGCATGCAAAGGGTTTCTCAGAAGCACCAGTATCTCAAATTCCAGATGATTTGGTGGAAACTAGGCATCTACATGCTTTTTTAAAAATATAATGTCCATTTGCATGTGGGCCTTTACCCTCATCTTCATAGGCATGAGCTAATTCAGTGATTACTGTTCTCACTAGAAGCAGCTAGGACTGTGGCCCTGGTTCTAATGAAGATATCTGATGCTGCATAAAAAAGCATACAAACATGAAAAGGGAAAGTCTTTAATCCTAGGGAAAGTTATGTAACTTGCTAATGTAAAATGCATTAAACGTCAGCAAATTCCACCTATGTGTCCAAGGAGCTTGCAGTAATTCTCACTATAAGAGCATGACACTAGAAGGGGAATTTCACAAATTAATTCATTTAAACATTTTATATCCCTTTCTGTTGTTGTTGTTCTGTTTTCTAATTTATTAGCACTTTGTAAGTCACAGAGATCTCAGATCATAAATGAAAGAAAAAATGAATTACTCACTTATAATTATAATGAGAATGACTGCGCATACTACACCAAGGATGATCATCATCTATAAAAAGAAAGTTATGAGAAAAAAGAGAAAGTCAGGTTTTCACATGAAAAACATTAACTACTGAGGTTTTTTTGCTTTTATTTTGTGGCCCTTTCTGCGCGCTTTTACTTCTTGCAAAGACTCACTGTATTCAGTGTGACTAAACCTAGCTCAAAATCTGTGTCTGTAGCTCCAAAAAGCCCTGCTTCCTGCACCCCGGCACAACAACTGCTAGAAGTCCAGGCAAACTGCTTAGTTGAGTTTCTAACCTAGATCCACTTCTTTCTGGAGCGTTTGTATGTGTCCTTTACCCAGAATATTCTGTCTTGCTTTACATTTCATAGCAGTGTGGATTGAAAAGATGAAGCAGGTAACAACAGACTGGTAAAAAGTGCATATTGCATTCTCCTTTGGAAACAGGTGGTTTTATGTGGCTGGACATGAACTGTCAGTAGCAAAGATGGTTTAGAAGGGAAATGGGAATTAAGCTGAACTTTTGACATAGTGTTCATGGGTTGGTGGTGCATGAGTAGAAGGAAGTAAAGTTGTGGGGTCTTATGTGAATAAAGGGAGCTTAAGTTTCTGGGTCCAAAAAAGAGAGCTCCTGGAGAAGGTCTGAAAAAGCAGAGGAGAGTGAAATTCCCTCTACTTAAGGGAAAGGATAAGGCTTTGAGGACAGCAGACGAGACAGCTGGTCAGCTGGTTGATTAAAGATCTGCTCTACAATCTGCACCTCTTTAAAAGAGACTGGCATTTCCTCACTTCTCACAGCAGGTTGTGGACCACCCCCTGCTTTTTTTTTTCTTTTTTTGTAGTTGACCATCCTAAAGAACAAGAAGCTGATCATCTCCCACTTATTTTCTCCAGCTTCTGGTATTCACTACGCCTGATTGGGTTTTGTGGTTCACACAGGGAACTCACGTGAATCACCATGAAATCTCTCCTATCCCTATCTGCAGACACTAACAGAGGCATTGGAATTTGGATCCAGATTGTAAATACTGCAGAAATGCTCTAAAGAATAGATCTGGTAAAGATCAAAGTTGTTTGGCATATTATTTGGATTCTGGAGGTCGAGGCATCCTCTCCCCTTGACAAGAAGAGACCATTTAGAGATCCCATTCTAGAATCAAAGTCCCAATAGATGATGCCTGCCATGAAGCTATTCTTAACAGGAGATCTTTGTACTCCTTACCTTGCAATTTTTCCACCAATATTTTCTCTTCAGTTTTGCTGCACTGGTTTCAAACTGTGAGGCACCTGCTTGCAATGCATCTGCCCGGTTGTCAAGCTCTGACAGCTTCTGGTCTCTTTCTAGCACCTTGTCCACGTTCATTCTCATGATATCGACCACCTGCAAAGGTATAGCCCCATGTTAGAAAAGCCAAAGGTCACCCATACATTCACACTCCAAATTATATCATAGTGAAACCCGTCTTTTGCCATTTTGCCATGTGATGGCAAGCACTTGGACAGAGCTCTAACACCATGCTATGAAAACAGACACACTGAGAACAAGATAAACACAGCTAAACTGTGCCCAGATGGCCTTAAAGGTTAAAAAAAAATAAATTACGAAATACAGTAATTAGTTTAATTAAAGCTTTTGATTTCCTTTAGCATGCAAAGAACTGTTTCGCTATAAGTACAAAAAAACTGATAGAGACCAGTACCTCTACTACAGTTTGGTTGAAAATTGTCCAGTCATCACTAAACACAAGCCATTATTTTCCTTATGCATTTAATATGATTTCCTTATCTGAACTAGAGAAGTTGACTAGGTAAAGGCCATTCTAAGAAGAACAATATGTATTTCCTGACCAAGAAATCTGCTCATTCTGAGAGAGGGATGTTTTTCCTCAGACAAGAGACAAAATTCAGCCTGAAGGGTAACAGGGAACTCACGTCCCATCGATGGAAAAAAACGTGCACATCCAGTACACAGAAGGTACGGCCTATTTATGCATATATTTTATACATTGTGCTGGAGAAAGATCCTCTTCCAGAAAGCCAATAATCCTAATGAGAAATCCTGTACAAACTCATAAATTGTAACAGAAATGTTAGATGGTACACCAGTCTCAGATTTGTTTCCTTTATCCACCAAACTTAAAATAAAATAAAACGTTTTGGTCAACTGAAATTTTCTTCATTACTTTTTCAAACCAAAACCTTCTAGGCATTTAATTTCATATCAGATTAAAAATAAATAAATAAATCTCAGCTGGTATTTAGTTAAGTTTTGTCTTCGTACAATGTATCATAGTAAAAATTTTGAACTATTTGAAAATGCTGAAACAAAATACTGTAAAAATTTCCTACCACTTCTCTCCTTTTTTGGCCAGAACTATTTATTGAATTTAACATGAATGCTGTGAACATTTGTTCATCCAAGACTGCATTTTTGTCAAATAAGTAAATGTTTGTCTAGCCTAAAAGCAAGCCTTAGAAAATAAGTTCTAGGATGCATAGAGAAATTACAGGGGAAAACTCAGCAAAATACAGCTGAAATGCAGAATTCAGAGGACTGCAAATCATTTTAATAATGCCAAAAATTTGCTTTTAAGCAAAATCATGAGCTTTGAGTTTTGCTTTGGGATCTGAAGTGCTGTGCACCACAGCAGCTGGGGCAGAAGAGTAGCCGGAGCAATGTGGTGCTCTGCCCTGGTGTTTGCTGCCACCTACAGATTGCTTTCCCACAAGACATGAAAGAAAAACGACCAGGAAAGATCTAGCAGGGACGCTCAGAGGAACGCTCAGCAGATCAGACAGAGCCTTCTGTGCTGTAAGCCCCAGGGCCTTCACAGGACTGAAAGACCAGTAGTGTTTGTCTCCCCTGGCTAGTCTCATGCTGTGATTTAATGATTAAATGTCCATTCCCTATTAAGCAATATCTGCTGGACATGCGATAGCCACTCAAAACTACCCCATACCAACCTCCATCTCCCTCTCAAACTGGAGCTGAAGAACATGTGTATGCTAATTACCACCTGCATAATCCTCAAGTCCAAGAGCTACACACTCTCCTCTCCTACTGGGTGAGAGTTCCTGACAAAATGACTCCATCATGCTTCACAAGAACTTGCATGGGCTTCAGTGAGAATTACCAGGCTGTGGAATATCTCAGACAGAAAGTGGGGGCTCACTGGAGCCATCTCCTTTGATGTGCTTGAAGAGCCCTACATGTCTGACCTGCATTACTCCTTTTAAGTAATAATGAGCAATTATTTTTCATCTTTTAGGGACAAATACTTTTACTGTAGCTCACATAAACAATTACAGCACCGTTATGAAGTAATACGTTCAGTACCAGAAGTTTATTTCATTATTCTGACCCAAGACAAAAGCTGAAGTGTAATGCTCCTTTCTCTGCTTCAAGAGACACTCCATTAACATCAATGAAGTTACAGTGATGTGAAAATCAGTGATAATGAAAGAACCAGGCCTAGATATTTCTGCAGACAGAGGATGTTCTTGTGATCAGCTCAAAGCATCAACAAAAGAGAGGCCAGAAAGACCCTGGTTCAGGTTTCAGCAAAGAAAAGTTCTCAAAGAGACAAACCTCAATCTGACAGATGTATTTAATTCATCTTAAGAAAGGCATTTGAGTTGGATGTTGTGAGGTCTTTTACAGTATACCTAGAGCTTTTGAAAAGCAGCCTTTTTGCTGGTAAACAGCTATTTTCTATCTTTTATTTTACTGACTTTGAATCAAAGATTCACACAGGCCCTGGCCATTTCCACATGGGCAGTAATTAAGTACTTAAGTCTTTGTAGGGGTTTAGCAAAACTCTGTACTAAGTAACCAGCACACAAATGTGCACAGAAAGTGTGCAAGGATGCTACAGCTGCTGCTGTACCCCTGTTACACTCAGGGTACACCCATGAGCAGCAGTATGCTCAGTCACTCCCATTACCACGGCAGTTAGGTGGATGCTGGCATTACAGCCAAGGTGTCAGGGATTTTCTGTATACTACAAGAATTTAAGAATCCATGCTGGAACAGGCACATGTTCCTCCAGGACCATTCAGAAGGAGTGAGGACTTGTTGAAGATGTTGTTGTGATGTCATGTGTGGGTGCCTTTCTTTGGGGATAAATTCTGATGATTAATCGTTACAGCTCTGACTAATAAACACAGCCCTCACCTGTGCAGCACTCATAGCTTGCATATATCTACAAGAGGCCAGAGGTTTGTCTCTATAAAACAGCCTGTGAGATTAGTATCCAAAATTTAGGAATGCAGGAACACGTTAAAAGAGCTGATTCACTATGACATCTCCTCCTAATGTGACTATCTGTGATGAATTCCTGAATCAGCACCGATGTCCATATTCATGCTGCGGAAGTGTTACCAGTACAAGAATGTTCACACTCAGAATACCTCCTGCACTGTCTGCCTCCTCAGAAATGCCATCCTTTGGAAACCCTCATTTCCTAGACCCACCATCTTCAGACAAGCAGGATCACTAGTGAGGCAAGCATCTTAAAGAAACAGAAATCACAACACCAACCATTTGTTGTGAGCAACAAATCACGCAGAGCGACTTACCTCATCCACCCGGGCTTGTGTCTGCTGCAGCCGTTTGCTGCTTGCCACATTGGCAGGAGGTGGCCCTACAGCCCCAGCACCGGTGGCACCTTGGGTAGGAGGAGCTGGAGCAGACCTAGATCCAAAAGAGAGAACATAAAAAGTGACCGAATCCATCTTCACCTGTTCACTACTCTCTTCTGGAGCAAGTCAAAGGTTTGTATCTCCTTTAAAAGGAGTTGTCCATTGTCTGACAGCCCTCCATTCCTGGATCACAGCCCTGATGTCCCACTCCATCCTACTCTGCAATTAGTTTGCACGCTATTTCTTGTTGGGTCCATATCAAACTCCTCCCCTCCCTTGCTGCCTCTTTAAAAACCAAGCAGTTCTGATCATCTACCCTAAATTAGTCCAAGGACCAATCTGATCACGGGCCTGGCTAGCAGGGCAGAGCTTATATCCCACTAAGAAAACAGACTTTTGTCCAGGCATTTTGTGTTGATATTATGGGAGCGAGGGCTGCAAGCCTGTCTTCCTCTTCAGCATGCTGAAAGACGGGCTCCCCTGCTCCTTGATGTCAGGCTGGAACCTAACCAAGTAAAGATAAACAAAGGAGAAGAGAGAGAAATGGAGGAGGAAGTGGGGGCAAGAACCACACTGCATGGGGTTAGTCATCTCAGGCACTCAGCAATATTTAAACACCCCACTGATGGCCATCAAATGCCCCCTCTGAGCAGCTGGCCAGGCTTCAACACCTGCCATGGACCCAAGATGAATATTTGCAGCAATGCTTTGAGCAGAGCCCTGATCTAAGCATCAGCTCCACTCTTAAGCATCAACATCAGTTTCCCCCAGGCTTGCTTTAAAATAACAGAAGACAGAGTGAAAGCCCCTCGAAATGCAACAGGGGATCAGGTCTATGCCAGTGCACAAGCTTGTGCAGGCACGTCACCTTGCTGGCCTGAACAGGGTCCGTCAGCCTCAGCCTGTCCTTCTTCACACCCTCACTTCCAGTGTGTGAAACCTTCCCTTTCCTTTCAAGGGACCCCTGCCACCTCTTCCTGCAGGGAAATAAAACCCTTCCTGGAGCTGCAGAGGAAATCCCTTAAGCATGTGGACTGAAAAATATCAGAAATCCCACTCCTGCATTACCAATGCCTTCCCACATCGACAGACCGAGAGAACACAGTGTTTCTCTATGAATCATTCTCTTTTACACCCTGGGGTCTGATTAATGCTGCTGGAATTATGGCCCCATTAAGACACAGTCAAAGTGCCTAGAGGCACCTAAAGTTTGTTCCCTAGAGGTACCTAAAGCTGCAAAATTCAGTTTGACAGCACTGCCTGTGGGCTGAGATCCCTACAGATAACTGGGACCCTCACACTGACTCCCAGCGATGAAGCTGCTGTTAGCAGACCTGGAGCACTGCTGCATCTCACATTTCTTTTTTAAGCAGCAGGTGAGAATGGCATTGCCAAGCTGTAGTTGAAAGAAAAGAATTTGAGCTGTACAGAAATTGCTTACGCCTTGAGGACTTCACTGCCCCTATTAAAAACATAAAAGACCAGATGCTGTTGCCACCTGCAACAGAATTACACCACTGAAGGACCGTGGGCCGGGATCTCAGCAGAATTTATTCTGAGTTTACACAGTCGTCACAAAGGATCAAAATCTGACCATAACATATATGAGCCCAAATAATGCCAAACAAGATCACACCTCGAGAATTAGTAACTTCAAAAGCAATTCCTAGAACTGTTCAGATCAGAACAACTGATCTAAAAATTGAAATTGTGAAATTTCTTTGCTGTCAAAGAAATAGACAGGCTTTTCCCCAGTCAACATAAGCAGGTATTTTTCTGGGGAAGCACTGTGTCACATTTCTCACTACTACAAATGTTAGCACAAGAGAGGACCTCTGTTACATACTGCCAGCATCCCGGAGACCAATTTTCATCTTTTTTTGTGTGTGTGTTTCCCTGGCTGTCCTTAAAATGATTTGGCATAAAGTAGACACTTCCCAGTTTGTTCTCTCCCAGCTCCTTGCTGCCATCTCATTTAGTTTAACCTATTTTTCCTGGGGTTGCTCTGCTCCCTGCACAAGCAAGGAATGGTACCAGCAATGGTTGCTTTTACAGCTGCCTTTACGATCCGGCTACATGTAGCTACTCTAACTACCAGAGAGAGATGACAATCTTTATGCTAAGGTACAGCAAGCTTGTAATTAACAACCACATCTTAGTCAATTACGCAAAATCTAATACAGGAGCAGCCAGAGCTGGATGCTGCCTACAGAGCAGATGCACCCTTCCCCAACCTTTCGTCCCTGGAGTCATGCTCTCTTTACAGAACACCAGCGCCTGCCTGACCCAGGGCTTTGGGGGTCAGAGCAGTGAGCAAGCAGAGGAGGCACAGCATCCAGCGCGGGTTCCCAGCCATGCTGTAGGAAGGCAGCTAACGCCACCAGCGGGTCTTGCGGGTTAACAAGGCATAAGCCCTCTCACATGATTAGGCAGCACATAACATCCAAAAGAGGTGAAACAGGGACAAAAGTACCTGCATCACCTCCTTCTCCCAGCCTCCCAGGGTACTTCAGAGCAGGACTGAGGGTCTCCATGCTTCTGGCTCAGCCCTGTCAGTGTTTGAGCTCTGCAGAAAGGATCCCAGCAGGGCGGAAGCAGCAGAAGACGGTACTTCTATGAGCTACCCATGGCTCCAGTCCCACAGGGTATTTGTTAAGAGTTTGTCTTTGAACCTACATTTTCTAATACAGAGAGAAGCAAAGACTTAAGGCACTGGAAAGCAACAATGCTCTTTGTGATATTCTGGTGCAAAAATGGTAGAATGAAAGTCCAACCTACATTTACATTGTGCTATTATTGCCTCTGTACTGTGTCACATCAACTTATAATTTCTCGGAAGCATTACTCAAATGAATTTATGCAAAACATTAATGCTATGTTAGGCTTTCTTTTAAAGTAGTGATGCTTCTTGTACTTCAAAGTCTTACTTCTTGTGGCTTGGCCTGAATTTTAGGAGCTATAAAAGAATGCAAAATCCATATAAAAACCCTGTCACTGGGCCCTTAGCCTTCAGACCTGTGTACTAATTTTTTTAGGAGTAAATATAGTTATTTAGGGAGTAAATATAGTTATCACTGATGCTGAGAATCTCACTGTCAGGAACAGGTCAAATTTATTTTGCAAGAAATAATGCTCTATTACTGTCAGTGAAAAAGGGGTATAAATCCCTAGCAAATCTTCTTAAATAGCAAGCACTGTTGCAGAGCTCTGTATTACACTCTAGGAGAGCGACAAGTGACAAAGAAGCAATACCACAGAATCATCTAGGTTGGAGGAGACCTCCAAGATCACCAAGTCCAATCTCTGAGCTAACACTAACAGGTCCTCCACCAAACCATATCAGTAAGCTCTACATCCAAACATCTTTTAAAGACCTCCAGCAGGTTCAGCACGCCTGAGGACAGCCCTGCGTGCTTGGAGCAGTTAGGTCGTTCTTTATGCAACATCAGCTGTGTCCTTGCTCCCCAGCATGGCAGTTAGCACATGAGCAGTCTCACTGATTGAAAGCAGGTGCTGCATCTGTGCATGTACACAGCCACCTAGGAGGAAACATTTGGGAGCTGTCCTAGTGATTCAGTAAAATGGTCTCAGCTGACTCAGACTTCCCAGTTCTTTTGGTTGCTTGCTGGGTCTGAAGCTGTTAGGTCAAAATCATGACTAGCAGATACCTCACCTGTGTATTTTGGAAGTGGTTTACTACTTAGCTCTAACAGGAAAGGGGAGCTGAAGCTCTAATGAAGAGAGAACTGGGGGTATCTGGCATTACTGTTTTCCATTTCAGCACTCGGTGAAAGACCATTGAGGATGACCACGTGTCTCACGTCTGGGCATATTTGCCTGACACATACTACATCTTGGATCATCTCTGTGAGCTGTGTAGGAGAATTTTGTTGGTCAGACTAAGGGAGATGCACAAAGCAAATGCCAGGAAGATGCTAAGCCATCAGCATGGCTGCATGAGAGATGCTTTGGTGTAGTTCACATTAGGACCTCGACAGCTGTCTTCAGCAACTTGCTCTTGGTTAAAATCTCAGCTGTAGGAACTAGTCCCGTCAAAGTCTTTATCCTAACAACATCGTGATAAGCTAAGGAAAAGCTATTATTCCTGCACACGTCTGAGAAACTGAGGGAGAGAGGTGACGTGCTGTGTCCCAGGAAGGCCTGGCAGCCTAGGCCTCACCCTTGCTGTCCTCCTGCTGCCCTCTTCTTCAGCCACTGGCTCCTAACCAAAGCTCACAAACACATTTCTAAGAGCAGGAATCATCTTCAACCTCTCAGACTTAAAGACTGAAAGACTCGCATAGTTAAAGGTTACAGCAAGGGGAACGCAAATGCTATCAGACAGCTGTATCAGCTGGCAGGGCTCAGGGGAGGGGGCAGGGAACCATGCAGCAGCAGGTTTGGCTCATGAACCCTGTAAAAAGTGAAAGTGAGGAGGCAATTTTCTCTGAATCCCAGTCTGACTTTTCTTTCCTCAAATCCTCTCCCTGTAACTAGCCAAACTTTGGTACATTTAAGACTCTGTTCTTGCATTTGGACCCTTTAAAAATCAATCTATCCACCTGCGCATGACTGCTTAAGTGAGGTTTGACAGTCTGTGGTTCCAAAGGCACTAAAAAACATGCAAACTGTATTTAATAGTAAAATAATAATAATAAAAAAATCAGAACACTTCCTTAGCATTGCACTGTTGAGACTTAACTCTAAACCAACAATTAAAACCAGCTACAAGTGCAAATTCAGACACTATTTTAGTGACTAAGCATGTCAGTGAAGATCCAGGACTTAACAGTAACTGAAGAAAAAAAGAAAAAAGGCTCACAACTGTCCCTGGTACAGAGAGCGTTCATCTGTGAATTTAGATACCTCTGAAAGCTTTAAGACAGGGAGGATTTATACGGAAATAAAGGAGCTCTGCAGCACTGGGGGGTGGCTCTTAGTTTTGAACAATGCAAAACAATGCAACAGTGCAGCAATACAGTTTTTATTTTTTATTTTTTTTGCAGTAAACAATTTTTCTATTGTTGATTTGCAAGGGAGAACTTTTACTGACAATACTTAACAGTCTTCTGCTTTCTGGAGGGGTTTGCTGGTTTCCAGTGTACTGATAATTGGATTCTTCCAAATGGGACCTTATTTCTGCAGCAGGTCAGTTTAGCCAACACCAGCACAAATGATTTTTAATCAGTTTAGCTAAGTGCAGTTTGACACAGTCCCAAAAAACATAGCCTAACCAAAGAGGACAGAGTAAAATTCAAAGTAAAATTCATGCCATTTCTCAAAGGAATTGGCACCTTTAATATCTAAACTCCTTGAAGTTTTGGGCCTTCCAGCGCTGTGTGCCTAACTGTACAAACTTAACAATGATACAGGGCTAGCATAGTTGTGGATGGGCTCTCATGTTCCTGTTTGGGATCATGTATGTCTAGAAATCAAGTGTTATCTATCCCAATACCTCCTGCCAAACTTTTTGCTTTTCCCATAGCAAAATGTGATAGTGTCAGATGGCAGGTCCTGTAACTCTTTCAAAACCACACACTAATGTCAGGAGATGTCAGAAGATAAAGGACACTTCCAACAACTGAAAAATAAGCGTCCTTCAGGATTAGGTTTCCAGCCATCTTACAGGTTGATAATCATGTTCTCTGCCTATCAGGTAAAAGGACTCTTCAAAAGTAAACCCCAGTTAGAGATCACAACCCACTTAGTTCTGAGATAGATGCACTCTCAACAAGGGACTTCTTTCAGTTCTGTTGCCCACTAACTGTAGTATTTCAGGTTTCTAGTTGATCTTCCCCTCTCAAGTTACTATTCTCTGCTTCAAGCTAATTTTATCTTTGCTTTCATTCTACTAATCTCACTTTCACAGGCAAACAAAGCTGCTCTATGGGAGGAAAGAAGGTCATGATATTATAAAGCTGGTTAGAGTGAAAAGATAATTATACCGTTAACAGGGGAGTGTCACTGCTGGGCTGATGGACAGCTGCATAGCTGGGGATGGAAAGAAAGCAGTTTTCTGTCCTGTGAGGTTTCACAGAGGGAGCACAATGTACTCCCAACAAGACCAAACAGGCTTCCTTCACTACCAGGGAACACTCACAGTTGTAACAGAGATTATGTTCTTCGTTCTGCTTTTCAGTGCTCCATCTGAGACCTTCAGTGTTCAGTAAAAATGTGACTATTGCCAATTAAATGGCTACAGACTTTAATTTCAACTCATTGCATTCTCTATCAATTTTAAAGTGATTTCTCATGCAATGTAATAATTGGGTAGTAATGAGTAATAGTGAATTGGTGGTAGGAAAAAAAAATCACATATAAAAGGAATTAGCATTTTGAGATGTCTTAATTTTGTGAAGAAAGTTCTGCTTTGAACACGCTTCTGTTCCCAAATGTGATTTTCATCTACTACCAGCAATATTCTACAAGGACTCGCCGTTATTACAAAATATTTACTCTGCTCATCAGCCAAAGAATAATGCCCTACATTTAATGTCCTGGGAACACATTTAATTAAATATTCCCACCAGTTTATTATGACTGTATTGACCATCTGGTGTGCTAAATATGCACACAGAGGAAAAATAGAGGAACCTAAGACATCATCTTTAATTTGATCATCACTTGTTATGCTAGTAATGACTGACTGATTTATCTTCTCCAGTATCTTCTGTTCAAGCCAAATAAGTATTACTTACTTAAGCACCTGAATCCTAAATTACGCCAATTAGTTCAGCTGAATGATTTTTGTGACAAAGAATTTGCCAGAAAGAGTAGCATTATTTCCATAATTTCCCTAAATCACAGTCTTCACAACAGCCAGTTGTGGTGACTCAGGCGGGGTTTCTGTTAGTCACAAAAGCAACACAAGTCAGGATTCCTCTTCTGAAATATCAGCGCTCCAGATTTGTTTAGATTCTTCTTTCCCTTGCTGTCATCTTCTGCAAAGGCTGTGGCTTAAGATAAAGTCAACACAGTGTGGGGATATTGATTCATGTGTTTACCACTGACCACGCTTTGCAGAGTAGTCTGACGGATTTGCTTGAAGGATGATTAAGGGTGAGGTGACTCAGGGTGGCGTTGGACACATTGTAGGTTCACGAATTGAAATTCAGAACAACACTCTGATGCCAACTATCAAACATATGTTAGTGTTAAGTGATCACCCACCCCAAAAGTACCTGCACACAGACTAATTCTATCACGTCTTTAGATCCCAGCTGACCACTCTCTTCACCCTTAGCTGGACAAAAGAAGGTTTCAACAAAAACATTTGGAACTAACGAAGCAGCCAGCCAGCTACACGCACTGTTATAACCTGTAGCCCATCTGGTCCACTTAAAAGAGCGCTCAGCCTGCAATTAGGAACTGTGCTGACCCTGGCTCTAACCACACTGTGATACGGGTTTTCTAAGCACCACTATTAGTTATGTTTTTATACCTTAGCATTTGCCTCTCCAAAAGCAGTGGCAGCGCTGCAGGCTCCCCCAGCCTCACACGTATTATGGGGCACCCAAGGGAGCTGTGGGGCAGCCCCAGTGCACCCCACTGCAGGACGGAGCCTGCTCACCTCCTGCCAGCACGGCCTCGCTGCTGCCCTGCCCAGATCAGTGGGGACCTTGCCCCAGCAAACCTCTGCATCAGGCTAGTTACAGATCTGGGTAATCTCTGATCACATTAGGTATGTGGTTTTTTTCACAGCTACAAGGGCTGTAAATCTATATACTGAAATAGCTGAACAACTCCAAAATAAACAATCTCCTTTTGAGGTAATTTCCCTACACTGAACAGCATCTTTAGCCATTTTTTTTTTCCTTCAAAAAGGGTTAAAACTCTCATTGTTTGCTCACAAGGTATACATAAATGAACTTGCTGCTACAAAAAGTACTAGATTCTAGTTAAAGTTCCTTATGCTCTGTCAACACCTCGTGTTTGGTTCTTAACCTGTCCCCTTTGAGCCAATGGAGCCTTCTGCTCTATCCCTGACAGCTCTGTCTTGCATGGTGATGTTACTTGATACACCTGGAAAAAGAAAACTAAGACCAACCATCAAGGAAGAGTTGCATTTTTCTCCCTAGGAATTTTAGTTTATAAATAGAAGAGTGCTTGTACTGGGCATTCAAAAACAGACAGAACCCTCAAAAAGAGGACAAAACAAAAAAAACACACACACACACACAAAAAAAACAAACAAACAAACGCAAAGAAAAGCTTCAAGAGAGAAATCAAATCCTGGATAACACAAAGCCTTTATTTTCCTCCTGCTAGGTTACTGATCTGAATGTAAGGAAAGAGAAAAACTAGTTGCAAACTGAAACAACACTGGATTAAAGAAGAAAATCCCCAAAGCACACTAGGCTGCGGGAAGGATGAAACCTAACAGAATGATGCTTCACTCAGTGTCTTACTGGGCTATGGCTGAAACAACTCAAGAATAAAGTGATAAATACCCTGAAAGTATAATTGCTGGTGGTTTTACCCTCCCTATCAGGAGAAAAAGAAGAAACACTGTTTCCCTTGGAAACTATAGGGGAGATACATAAATACCAAATACTTCACTAAAGAAATGCTTTAGAAATTCAGGATTCTAAAGTCAGAGCACATTTGAGCAAGCCAATGACATTAAACAACCTGGTCTGCTGGACAATCCAAACTTACAAAGCTCTACCTACAGCCTCTGGGACAATCACTAAGGACACAGTTTAGTGGAAATGGTCAGCTTTAGGCAAATTCCCAAGCCCTATTTTGGAACAGAAAGCTGATAAACTTGAAGTTCATGCTGACATGGTACAGCACGGTCAGACTTCACCTGTGTTCTCAGGAGTAGGAGCATCTCCTATTTCTGCCTTTCTGTGTAGGCTATCAGGATCAGGGGCTAAACCCAAAGGAGTAAACAGGCAGCAGCTGGGCCGGGAGTGGGAGGGGAGAATCTGGGCTGAGTTTGACTCAGTCACCCCCTACTCACTGACTCATGTACTGATGCAGAAGAAACTGCTGTAATTTGTGCTAGTTGCAGTCAATTATAAGATAACTCTAATGCAGAGGAGAAAGAAATGGTACAAGTGACACACTTTCCATGCTTTTAAGTAATATTTTTTGGATGGAAAATACTTCTTATGCCTCTCTTTTGAGAGACCCAAATTAAAATGTAGGATGCTTTGGGGCTTTCTAGTTGCTTATAAATTTCTTCATTGCATTCTAATTATGTTTTTACAAAGAAATTAACTATTATCTTTTTTTTGTTGTTTTTTAATTAAAAAGCCCTACCAACCATAAAACAGCTGAAAGATAAAGTCACACTTCCATCAGCAGTGAAATGTTTTTGTAGTCTTGCTACATACAGCTCTATACAGCAGCAGTTTCATCAGAACTTAACTTCATAGGGTAATTACCAGCCTTACTTGTATTAATGCTCCATTACTAGGAGGCTTATTAAGCTTAAATCTTCTCTAACTACTTGGCCAAGATTACTGCACAGAACATTTTATCCCACCTACTTGTTACCTAAACAGCAGACACACGGTGTGCAAGAGTTAAGAGAGAACAGCAGAAGTACCTGCATAGAAAGCTCAGCTTTCATCCTTACTCCTCACAGAACATCACATTCAGGTCTTGGAGAGCTGTCGTGAAACATATCTACCATCTGCAAGTGACCATGTCCTAATCACAGGTGCTCCACCTTCCCATTGCATAAGGACTCAACTGGGATGTTTTTTCTGCCCAGTTTCAACATCCATCAATTACAGAAACTAGCCTCCCTTTAACCAGTCAAATATGCTATATTAATAAATGGAAATTTCTCATTCTCAAAAGGCTGGACTAGATGATCTTTGAGATCTTTTCCAACGTAAATGATTCTATGATTTTATGATTTCAAACTCTCATTGAATCAAATATGAAGAAAAAACAAAACAAAACAACAACCAAAAACCAAACACCACCACAGAACATTTTGAATACAATGAAACCACTAATGTGAAATTCTGCCTAACAGAAAATTACACTCTGCATATTGAAACACATTTTGAGCATTTCAGGCATGTAAAATAAGATTTGTCTCTATCAATGCAGCCATCACTCCTAAATTCTTCAGGGTCCCATCTTGATGGGATGACAGCTGTGTAGTTTCCCCTTAGACTATTCTCCTATCTTTTTCTTACTTTTTCCTCTTTCTCTTAAAAACTCTCTGACAGTTTTTATTGACAATCTTTGCTTTACTCAAAGACACATGTTTAAATCACCTATTTCCAGATCTTTTAGTGTGATTGCAGAAGCTTACAGGAGTACTCTGTGGATCAGAGCTGAGGCTGACACGTGGCATCTGATTTTCAATGTTAGCTGAGATACCAAATTTGTGCACAGCTGTTTATTCTCAAACAGCTACAGCCCACAAACTGGGGTTCAATTTTGCCTTTTTCTTTTTCCAAATAAATCCATGAACTTCTACTAATTCAGTAAAGGCCAGTTTATCTTGGTCCTATCTTTTAATCTTGTTACACTCAAGAGACTGCCTTTGCTATCTGTTTCAGTGCATAGACACTTTGCTGAAAATCTGTTGTGACTTGCACCATAAGCAAGTTTGGGGTTCTGAAATAAATGGTAACTGTCTTCATTTCTGCTGTACGACTACCACTATTCTGCTTAGCATTCATCTGAGACTTGGAGGTTAATCATTTTTATAGTATTTCACAAGTAACCACTTTTTCCTTAACTCCTCCTTTTGAAAACTACGGGGTCATTAGGATTGAGGAGAAATGCTTCAGATATAAATACGTGATTCTTTAGAAGCCAAGGACTTACTCCTTTGAATTTGAACAGTCCATGTTACTCAAGTGAGAAGAAATTGGTAACAATCTTATTAAGGACAAAGCAATCCATTTCCAATTAGACTTGAAGTTCTGTTTTTATAAACAAAAAAAATCGCATCCCTGAAGCACTTGGGCTCTCTCACTCTATCCATCTGCGTAACATCCCTTGAAAGGCAAATTATTACCTTTCTGCAATCATGACTGGGACACAGACCAGGCTTTAGCTTAGAAGCAAATGCTATTTGTGGAGTTTCTTTCTGTTAAAAAGTTAACTTTCTACAGCTATCCCAACTGTCCACTACAAATTCACCTACTTACAGCGAGATTCAATGCACTGATAGAGCTATTACTTTTTTTTGGGGGGGGGGGATTCTCTTAGATCCTGCATCTTTTCTATTTTCCTCATGCTGGTGTCAGCACTGTAACGCAGGCCTGGCACAACAGGTTTCAGTACTTCAGACGCTACTGGGAGCCTTGTGCATGGCAGACGTAAACACGAAGCAGCAGGGGAACGAATGCACAGGGCTGTAACCCGTTCCCTAGGTAACAAAGAGATGCTATTAAAAGACAAAGCGGTATCACAGCGGTAAATAAATGCATATGATCAGGGTGCATAAGCGTAACTAACTTTCCTGGATGCTGCAGGGAACAGAGAGGAGCAGAGCGTGCAACTTCGTGCACCTTGTATCTGGGAGGAGACAAATTCCTCCCCCAGCTAGATGAAATAACACCTCTCATTCACAAATCCTTTGTAGGCAGCCAGGAACACTCTGCCTCCCAGCCCTATTCCTCTTACCTCACTACTTTCCCAACTCTCTTCCATGTTACGAACAGCTCCTAAGCAACAGGGGGCTCGCAGAAAGTGAGTCACTCGTGTGGCTGAGTGCATGATGGAGATCAGTGACCTGGAAACGCACAGCCCCAAAAACACCGTGCTGCCAGGTAACCAGCATGGTCACCGAATGCCACAAAACTTAATAAATGATAAATGTTTTAAAACAATGTGAGTCGTGGCTTATAATTATCATGGATGGAAGTGGAAGCCTAAAAAGAAGTCCGGAATATGCGGAACTGACATGTGGCACTAAGCATTCTGTACAAATAAGGTATTCCCTTAAAGCCAATATTTTAATCAGATTTTTATGATGCAATGTGAAAGCCTTAGGCTTTGGACTGATCGTGCAAATTCTGGGAACTAAGAAAAAGGGAAGCGAGGCATAGCCACACAAGGTTAGCCAGTTAGCAATGTAAGCGACTAATTTTCACAGTACCGGGAGTGTTTCTGGTAGAAGACATCCTTTTGACTGATGTTTTACTTTTTTTTTTTTTTTTTTCTTTTTTCTCCTAACAGAATAATGGAAAATAGGAAATATATTCAGAAAAGGCCTCAGGGGGTCATATTGGCCATTCCCTTATCTCCAGGCAGGACTGACTTCTACTTCAGATATGAAACAGGTTTGTCTGCCTCAGCCTTCTCTGTTTTTGATTGTTTTTTTGTTTTCTGAAAGATTTCGTATCAGGTGTTTTGATGGTTCATTTAGCATTTCTAACTCAAGCAAAGCCTACAGCACCAGACAGAGCTATCAGTCTTTGCAAAGATGCTTTGCAATGTTAGAGCTCCTAAGCAAGGACTGGCCAAAGATATCTGTAGCGTAGGCCCCTCCAGCATGAAGCAACTGAGGGACTAAAATATGAAGAATGGAAAGAGTTGTGCATATGAAAGATCTTAGTGCATGCATGTATCAGTCAGCTGCTATAAAATTCAGTGTGGGCCAGTGGGATTTCTGCATAAAAGCCTCCCTCTATTTGCCTTTAGAAATCTGCAGCCCAGAGCTGTCCTTTCCACTTCTTCAAAGTTGTTAGACTCTGGGATATTGGGTCATTGCTAATCTGAAAATGACACAGGACTTGTGCCTTTGAAACAAGATGTCATTTTGCACAACACTAGCATTGAGGCATCGCCAGTGTGCCATATGAGGATACCTGGCTCATGGCAGATGCAGGGCCGCTTCATACGGTGGCCAAGCAAGAGTAAAGGACTTTTTCTATTTCCAAGATACTGATTTAAAGTTTTAAAGGAGCAAGACATTCAGAACAGCAGGACAGTGCTGTTTGTCCTCTCTCTGAGAAGTATCTCTCTTAAGCCATGCCTATTCCTAAAATAAATATTGAGATTTATTTATCCAAAAAGACCAACCTGTTGTGGCCAAGCCATGGCACTCTGGTAATCCTATAAGCGCTTTCAACTTCTATAGTTCCCAAGTTCAACACTTCCTTTCTTTTAATGTCTGGATTATTGCCCACCCAGAACTATCAGGTGCTGACTTTGGTAAAAACCACACTGATTCTGTGAGAAGCATCTAAGAGAGTTTTGCAGAGTGCATTTTAACCCATAAGGGGACCTGTTCTTCATGGTGAGGGTGAGGGAGCACTGGGACAGGCTGCCCAGGGAGGACGTGGGATCTCCTTCTCTGGAGATATTCAAGGCCCGTCTGGACGCCCACCTGGGCAGCCTGCTGTAGGGAACCTGCTTTGGCAGGGGGTTGGACCCGATGATCTCTTGAGGTCCCTTCCAACCCCTATAATTCCGTGATTCTGTTCAAATCAAAGCTGGATTCCCTGATTGCCTGTTTTCTTGAAAATTGAGTTGATTCAGTTTCATAGTCTTAATTAGAATTGGCCAAGTTCCTAAATACACACACACACGAAAACATGAAAATTTGCACTGCCTGCTGTCTGAGAATATTTCTGTGAGTTAACTAAGAGAAATGTTACCAGAAAGATAAAAAAAACTGCAACATTATTGTGGAAACAGATTTTGAAGCTTGTTTCTGTAGTGTTTAAACTGAAGAGAAAATTACAGAATTAGTCCAGCCTAAATGAACAGACCACATTTCAGTTTTTCCATGAGATTTCAAGTAGAAACAACTAACAGCTTGTCAGTAATTCAGTGAATAATAGTTCTCAGAAAAATTACTTGCGAATGATTTTTCAAAAAAATTGTCATGAAAAAAAATCTGTTAAGATGCTCAAACTTCTCATAGGCATTTCCAAATTGAGAAGTCAAAGGAATAATAAGCTGTGAAGTATTGATTCATTTCAAAATCATAAAAGTTACTGGTGCAGGACTTTGTTATGCAGGTTATTTGAGAGAGACTGAGGTAATTCTACTTACGTATGTATGTATACATCTCAAATAAAACCTCAAACAGAAGTGACCACCAAAGCTTGCAAATATTTGAACAGGGATAAAGTTTTATATATTATTCTCCAAGCTTACAAATAAAAACATAATGGCTTGAGATTAGTGGGTTATCAGTTCAAATTTTTAAGGGAAGGCTGGCTTCCAAATAATAAACCCATGAACGTCAGCAAACCAATCCTTGCTGTGATTCAAACAAACTTGTGATTGCTTAAAAAAGTAAACCATGTGAAATAAAGCTACCGTACACAAGAAGTTGAAGTTAATTTAAAAAAGAAACACACACATAAATACGAAACAAACTCTATTTGAATTAATTAGATTTTTATCAATAACTGCTAATTCAAATTTACAATAAAGTATAAGCCTTGGGCTTATGCCACTCACCACACTGCTACATCCAAGTAACATAAATCAATCTGTAGCTTGCAGAAAAAAAAAAAATATAGAAAAAAAGTTATTTGATAATAATCTCATCTTCAATGGTATTGCTGACTTTTTTCTTCTATTTTGCTCGTATATAAAGTTGATAAACATTAACAGAGGCTCTGAAGTCTTTTATGAGTCAGAAGACCAGGATACAGTTTCTGATAATGAACCAGTAATTACCATAATCTCAACAACACTCACCCAACCAAGTGTGGTTAAAGCAAGTTTAATTTTTACTTTGCACTCACAAAGGGAAGGAAAAGTGATGGAAAAAATATATACATGTATATCTGACTTCTTTTACCAAGGGAGCACTGGTCTAGTCTTGACCAGTCTTCCATTCTGCTGTGATCTCATCTGGTTAAAGCTGTATCAAATTCTGTTCCGTAAGCTTATTGCAGAATCAGGATCTCAAAAATATCAAAACATCTGAGTTACTGCGTAGTAACACAGCTTTTTAAAATAAATGCAAGTTCTTACTAGTTGCAACAACTGTGTTACACTCACATAACTGTAGGCAGTCATCATATGTAATACACCATCTGTGTGTATGTGGATTAACAGAAATACTTCTGTGAGGAGCTTGAAACTAGCATAAGAGAACAGTTTGAGAGCAGTTATTGATGTCTTAAGACCACATAACTATTATTTATGGTGAGGTTTCAGAGAACCTGCTGCATAATTCTGTGTTATAATATTCCTGAAGGGTACTGCAACGGTAAAGAACTTGCTAACACTTCATCTAAGCATTTTTCTTATTAAGATTCTGACTAACATTTTATGAGATTGAGTAGGTTTGAGGGTATGATATTCTGAAAAATCCATCATTTCAGAAGTTTGTAGTACTATTTTGTAGGTTTTTTTTCTTTGTTTGTTTTCTAAGAACTTCAACTCAGTCTTCAATCTTGCACATGCTGCTTTACAGCTGGAACTAATTAGAAACATGATTTACCTACCTACCTGATGGCACGTGCAGACAGTTCATAGATTTTTTTGTGAATTTAGTAAGATTATTTTCCTCCCACTTTTGTAAAGAAAAAGTTGATACAGGTATTTCACTTGGGAAAAATGCCTTGATGAATTGCATTTAATCTGAAGAGCTTTCTAATCATGTAAATTCAGAGCATTCTGTCAAATGAATATGCCTGAATCACATACATTGGGTTCGACTCATACTGAAAAAATGACAAGAACTGCAGTGCTCTGTCATCGTAGGAAAGCAATTATAGTAAAATATTACTGCCACAACCCCACATTGTATCAGGCCATGTCCAAGGTGCTTCTAATATCAGGGCATAGCTCCATCTTACTGTTTTAGATATCCTCTGCCGTGATGGGAGGCAATTGTCCATGTCCAAGAGGAAAAAACATATTTGCTTGATTTGGTTAAAAAAAAAAAAAAAAAAAAAACAGCAAATAAAGTAGGCATTAAAATTATTCTAACTATATCCATTAAACATGGACAATTTCCAGAATGTCTAGCCTTGTATGAATGCATTGAGTTGAACAAAGTAAAGAAGAAGCAGGTCTGAGTCTGCTAATTCTTGCTTTTATTAACTTGTCAGTTATTACTTTGAAGATATGTATTGGATTCACTTAGAAATTTCTGCAGTACACACCACAGAGTGAAGCATAGATTTCAGTAACTGGTGCCAAAAAAAGTGTATTACTAATGTCTTACTTTATTTTTATCCTTTGTACATTAGTTTGCTTGGAAACAAAATGCATCAAAGCAGGACAAATACTCAATCCACTGGCTTATTTGTAGAGCAAATGCTAACTGTATAATGTCAGACTTCTTGACTTGTATACTACTGCCTTTTCTGTGGTGAGTTTTTTTTTTTCTACCATGACTGAGTCTTATCTCTTCTACTTGAATAAAACACCAGCAATATGCAGAATTACTCCATTTATTTCTGTTTATGATGTCATTAATTAGAAAAAGCCTTTGCAAACTATATTGCAAACTGTTCCATGAGAATCCAAACCAATAAAGCCTGGCTTCGCATCCAAACTTGCTACATCACTTCCCTGTCACCAAAATACCTCCAGCTTACCTCCCTTGCCACCTTGCAAGACTAGCCAACTTGCAGTGCTTCCATTTCCAGCCACATCCACCAGCTCTCCTCCACCTCTTCCCCTTCTATGGAGAATCAGGCAGCAGAAGACTTTTGGTGGTGTGATGAGGTCCAGACTATCCCTGGGCATGGCTGGCTGCAGTAACCAAATAGCTCCCGGGCTTCCCTTAAAACTTTCCCTCATCTGGCAGCAATAATTTGTGTCTCACCTCTTCCTATCCACTGATTTCCCAGCAATATTTAGGAATTGGTATCGGTGTGGTTTTTCCCACTCCACCGTGTTTAGCAGAGTATTGCAGATGCAATCACACAAGCCACATTTCCGTGGGGGCACAGGCCAAAGTCTGCTCTGTTTAAAAGCCTTGCATCCAGACACCTCTTTTTCAGCCTCTGTTTTTGCTTCTGTTACTCAAACACGTTACACCTCAGTGATGTCAGTGGCTCTCCAGTAGAGGAAGACACTTGCTCTTAACCGAATGAGCAGGCAATCGTTCATCTCTCAAAGGACGTTGCTGTTCTTGTTCTTTTCTTTTGCACTGTCACTCAACTGCCCTGAATGAAATAAGGATATGAAAAACATGGAGCTTTTTGAAAGTACAAATAAAAGCATCCAACACAAATGTTTGTGTCAACTTCAGAATGAAATTCCAAATATTTTTGCCTGAAAAACCTACATATATGGTCAGTGAATAATAATATGCAGTCCAAACACATTTCCACTACAAAAAACCCTCCCAGAGGAGCATGGCAGAACAATTCAGCGCTCAATACTCGAAGCACTTTGAATCTTCTTCAGCAAACAGCAGTTCCAATGGGCTTCTGTCTACACAATAAACTCATATTGTAAAACAGCAGTTGAAGAAGGTTTAACTTCAGGCTGAAAGAAAATGGATGATCAAATAATGAATATTCTACTTGCCTACGTTACTGATTAACCATTCTCATGCGATCAGTTTGGTGACACATTTTAAGGGTCATTTGGGATTTGTTTCCTAACACCTCTTTCAGAAGAGTATGATGGTACTCAGAGACTCTGACGTACAGCAGTTGATTAACATGATCTATATTTGGTATCTGCAACTTAGCATTTAACAAGCACCAGTAACTTATTGTTTGCCAACCTTAAGCATATTATTCTCCGTTCCACTTCTTTCCTTTTGTTTTTAAAAATTTGCAAGCATTTTAAAAACACTAGAAAAACAAATGGATAGCATATATACATGTATGACAGGATAATCTTTAGTTGAAAAAAAGTTTGTGGCTTCAATTTATAGCAGCTGAAGATCTGCCTCAGAATTCATGTAGCAAACATAGCAGTCCTCAAGCACTGTTGTGAAGAACTTTGTTATTTCTCAAGTCAGAGTAATTGATGTGAGAAAAAAGATGCTGACAGAACAGAAAGAAACTGGGGAGAGAAAAGGAACCCTAAGCAAAAAATGACTTGTAACATCATTTCTCTAGGTACATTCCCCACAAGGTCTCCAGTGGAAAACAAAAAGGGAGAATTAGTGACACTTCATTTCGTTATTATTTACAGAGAGCACCTAAAAATTAAACTTTCTTCAGCACAGTAATTCAAAATTAATCCAGCACAAGGTCCACACTGTTCAGCTGAACACAACAGGCTTCCCGGCAAGGCAAACTCTGAAGATAAAGATGGATAGTCCTACTACCTGGTATGTGCTGTGCAGTGAGATATGGGCTCCTTAAATCAGAAATCTGCACTGAAGCAAACAGCCTCTGGAGGTAGAATTATACAGAAAAAAAACAGTAGCAGAAAAAACTGTGGATGTTTAAGAAATTCTGTTTGGGTGAAAGACTTACAAGAGTTAACACATGAGTTTTGCAACAAGTTTAAGAGGTTTATAGAACACTAAATCAGTTTAAAAAAAATCAATTCAAGATTTTTGTAAAGTTTAATCTGTTACTACCTGCTGCAGACTGCGCTCTAAACTGAACAGACCTTTGTGAGCTAGTTATTACAAAGACCACTGACCATGAAAGCTACACCTTATTCAGTACTGGAGTATTTCACATGCTGAATTTCTCCTGTTACACTGATGGCACAGACAGCCCAAACGCATTTCAACCTATGGTTCATTTACCCTACTATTCACTCTCAGGGACAAGCCCTGATCTTCAGGTTTGGCTGTTATTTTCTTGTAACTTGTGAATGCATAGCCAAAACCTCCTGAGATCAAGAAGAAAGTAAATGTGCTTCTGCAATGGCTATTGCAGGATAAAGGGTTGTTTATAGCGGGGTTCCTAGTATTGCTTCTATTTGTAAGCATCTTTGCAAATACCTAACTCCCATCCAATTAGACACAAATTCTGAACAATCAGACACACCCAACTCACACCATCTATAATGCAGATAAATTCTTTCTTTTCTTGTTTTATTTTTTTTTGTTGTTTGTTTGTTTTCCTCCAGTTGTTAGCTTAAATGGACAGGGAGCATCTCTTGCAATATCTGCACATGACTGAGCAGAGCAGAGACTCTGAACTCCACTGTAATACCCAACACTAACAGTTTTAATGTGGGCTTGTTGTTCCTTTCAAGCAAGTATGGAAATTAAAGGAACACCCAAAACTCTGTGTCAGCCACACTAATCCTGTGAAAGCAGTGACTCACCTAGTTATGATTTTCCATAAATTAGGCAGCTAAAAATGGGTAGGAAGCGTGAAACCATTAACACTTCCCATAGTGTAAATTCTCTCACCGCATGTGAAGAAAATCCATGGCAGTAAAAATAAAAGAGATTAAGGTGTCAGCACTCATCATGTTTAGATATGTTGTTAATAATTCAAACCTTCCTCCTTTGGAGCGTATGGCTTGAGAATGAATCACTCTTATTTCCTTTTTCAAATGAAAACTGAGGTTGTGTTGCTCACCGATT
The DNA here is from genome assembly GCF_963932015.1 of Anas acuta. Lineage (NCBI taxonomy): Eukaryota > Metazoa > Chordata > Aves > Anseriformes > Anatidae > Anas > Anas acuta. Next base: position 18,608,193 of record NC_088987.1, read on the forward strand.
CCATGTGTTTTCTTCTCGGCTATTAGAAGGAAATAAATTAATATGGCTAATAGCATGTGTTGCCAGTATCATCTCCTAGCAGCACCCTACTGTAGCAATGTTTTGTATGTTATCTCTCACACATCGACGCAGAAATGGAAATGATTGGTGGTATAACTGACAACCTATAAAAAAAAAAAAAAACACAAACAGCAATACACAAGTTTGTGAAGCAGAAGGAAATGGAAGAGAAGGGGACACTGCATTTTTGTACTTGTGAATGGTCTTTGGGAGTAGCACTCCCTTACCCCGCAGAGCAGGTCAGCCAGCTGGACCTGGCAGCAATGGCGCGGTGAGCAGGGCCCACTGCGGTTACTGCCTCGTGGAGGTACAGCACGGTGAAACAAAGGCTGACAGCTGAAGTTTCAGTATCTAGGCTTGGGTGCTGCACTGAAATGGGTGGTTAAAAAAAAAAAAAAAAAAAAAAAGCATTCAATATCCTGTGTTATTGATTTTGAAGGAATTAAGGAATGTCCTAACTATGATGTGCCAGGCCTTAATATACACACGTCTCTGTAGGCACAGAACGTAAGTGGCAAACAGCAATTGCTGCAGAGCTTGGTGAAGCTCCACAACTCCAAATATCTATTTTAGACGCTCAAAGAAAAAGATACAACCAGATGCCAAGCATAACGTGAAGCACGCAGTGTTCTCATGCCACAGAAAGGACTGAAGCAGCGCTGGGCTTCCAGAAGTTGTGGGAGAGGCATGGGCCTTACAGCTGGAGCTGGCCAGGCCTCAGCACCCTGACAGTTCTTGACATACTGCATAACTCACACAATGGCAGCTGTCTTTCAATTACTGCTTCTAAATTTATTTTTTATCCTATTGTCAGGAACTCGAGACATCAAATAATCAGGTCAAGGCCGCTTACCTTCTCATTTCTAGATACAGTACAAGAACCTGAACCAACGTTGTACTAGTGTTCTTCACCCATGAACGTTTCCTGACTCACCAGGCAGGTTTCTATCTTTTTTTTTCCCCCCTTTGATAAGCTCTATGTATTTTTCTTTACTCCAGCAGGACCTTATTGGACTATTAAAGTGACTTTACAAGTTATTACATCAGTCTTGCATCAACCTGAGAGGGTCTGGTTGAGTTACAGGATACATTAGGCTGTCGTCCACTAGCACAGAGCAGTGCCGTGGAAGAGGAACTCACAGTTCAAAGGATACCTTGGCACCACACAGGTGGAGATCGTGCCAGGCACGAGGAAAGAAATTGCTGTTCCCACTAACAGCTCTTTAGCTACAACACATAATCTCAAGTACTTAGCTAGCCATCTAACTATATCTCCAACAAAAAACACTCTTATCTATTTCCCTCTTTTATGTTTCAACCTATTATTTTCTTCATATTTTTTAACCTTGTCACAATCCATTAACATTAGGTGCTTTGATCTTTCCATAGGGAATTTACTTTTCCTCTTCAAAGAGAGAAAGAGAAGATATTTTCCCCAGTCCATAGCTTTTATGTTCCCTTCACATGTTATAGCATGACTGCTTTTTTTTTTTAATTACTTTTTTGTTGTTGTTGTTATCAAGTGAGCTATGAAGGATATTTATAAGGTTGGTATAAAGGATACCTATAAATTTGCTACAAAGGACACCTAAAAAGATAAGCACCAACACCACATCTGGAAAGATGAGGGTACTCTCCATATCCAGATTGCCTGAACTGAGACATCAGCCATATCACGGACTAGAGGCAAGGCCCCCAAAACAGAAGGCTGAATTCAAGCTTCTAATTTGTCAAGCAACTTCTGTTTTAGATAGTCTGGCAAACAAATAAACAAAACAAATAGCTTATAAAAAAACAACCCATCTAACACGCACACATCAAAAAGCACCAGCCTCTCAGGATTTTATTTCTAAAGACAGAACAAAACACTGAGTTGTCAAGTAAAACATGCTTTGCATCACAACGTCCATATGTAGAATAGCTCTTGCACAGCATTATGGAATCATCTACATCAGGTCCCCTCCATACCCCTTTGCACAAAGCAGCTGTCACTAAAAAAGTCAGCAGTTTGAAAAAACAAACACACTTCATGGTGCCAGGCAGAGGTGTTTGTTCCTGTTCTGAATATCTTTGCACCTAGAAATCTCACATTGCCATTAGAGTATTAACATCCTCTCTCTTAATCCTTGCGAGGTCAACTTATTTGTCTCTGATCTCCAAGTTCATCTGAATATACCCAAGAGCAATTCTACATAATATCTGTTGTACTTGGAAATACAAAATATGTTGTGTTCTGGAAAAGTAAAGCTTTCTTCAGAAGAACCTTGCTTTGTTTTTGGCAATAGCTGTAAGGAACTATCAGTTCCAAATGCCCCCACATTAACTGGGCAGAGGTCTCATGCTTAAAGATAGCTGAACACAGCCCCTGAGTCTTTTTCCTTTATTTTTCTTTTCTAAGGGAAAGGAGAGCCAACCACTACATCTTCCCCTTGTTCCACTTTGAAGACAGGAGGACTGAGACAGCACTGATTTCCTTCTCTGTATCATACGGGAAGACAGTGTGATGCCTCATGTAGCAGTGGGTGGTGCTGTCCTACGTCCCAGTCTACACCTGTATCTTCTTCACTCCATCTCTCTGTATCCATAGTTAAAAGAAAGCTGAAACCACCTACTCCATCCCAAAGACATGATCCTTGATTCTGCCCTACTACAGGGATCGTTGACAGACATGGGTTAGCAGCAGAAGCAATAGCATTGCCTCAGTAGGGCTTCCCGCACAAATACCACACAGGGAGATTTATCACGTTCCTTCACTTTGAGCAGGGCAGAGATCCTATTTCTCTTCACCATAATCCCAGAGTACACGTTCAATACAAAGCCTTCTGTCCAAACTTCTGTCCCAAACGTCCTTTACCTGGGACTGAAGGAAGGATGGCTCAGTATGACTGACTCTACCTTTGCACATGTGTAACAGTAATCCTAGAGTTCTCCTAGCTGATGAAAACTTTGAGAAGGAGAAAACTTTGCTTAAAAATTCAAGTCTTGCTTAAGAGACGGTGTTGGGCTGTTCGGCCTGTCCAGAGGTCACGTGCCTTGTATTTTTGCACGTACCGAAGCGCCTGTGATGCTGCTGTTTGAGGTGTGAGTAAAGCAAAAGAAGCCTTGGAGAGTGTCCAGAGGAGGGCTACGAAGATGGTGAAAGGCCTGGAGGGGAAGACGTACGAGGAACGGCTGAGGGCACTGGGCCTGTTCAGCCTGGAGAAGAGGAGGCTGAGGGGAGACCTCATCGCAGTCTACAACTTCCTCGTAAGGGGGTGTCGAGAGGCAGGAGACCTTTTCTCCATTAACACCAGCGACAGGACCCGCGGGAATGGGGTTAAGCTGAGGCAGGGGAAGTTTAGGCTTGACATCAGGAGGGGGTTCTTCACAGAGAGGGTGGTTGCACACTGGAACAGGCTCCCCAGGGAAGTGGTCACTGCACCGAGCCTGACTGAATTTAAGAGATTGGACTGTGCACTTAGTCACATGGTCTGAACTTTTGGGTAGACCTGTGCGGTGTCAAGAGTTGGACTTGATGATCCTTAAGGGTCCCTTCCAACCCAGGATATTCTGTGATTCTATGATTCTAAGCCTCCCCCATCCTGACAGCTCTCATTTTTCCTTACTGCTCCTGAGAGAAGGATTTGCAAAGTCGGAGCTTGGCAGAGCAGAAAACATAAAGGCTTTCCTGAAATTCTCAAGTTCTGTTTGGCATAAGAAAGAGTCAAGGCCCTCATCTTAATTCCTCAAATGCTCAAAGCGAATTGTCTGCTGACCTCAGCCTGCAATCAGCCTCGTCCCACACAAAAGAACGGAGCTAACTGTGCCTAGTTCAGTCTCTCAAGAAGACAGCCAAGATCAATAACCCCAGACTATTCTGCTCTGACCAAATTAGAGGAAATTGTAGCTCAGAGCAGAGGGATTCCCTTTGCTTATTTGACAACACCAGGGAATTACAGCCCTGTTTGCTGCCATCACTGACAGCCTGTTTGATACGTTTTCTGCTGCTGGAGCCCAGAAACACACACTGCCACCCCCCAAACAGACTCAAAAGAGAGACATTCCCAGGGGGAATTGGGCTAGGAGCCCTCTTGGAGCTGGAGCTGATGCTGGGTGAATCTTGATGCTGTAATCAAGCAGCCTCAGGAAGGGAGAAGTCTGAGACGCGGGCAGACAAGTCACATTCAGCCCCGGGAAGCTGCAGGGAGGCAGGTTTTGAGATGGCCCATCCACAGGTTAACAAGGGAGCACGCTGCCAGCAAGAGAACTGGGTTCAGCGTGAGTCACTGCCTGAGACACCTGGCTGCCAGGGACTGCCAGGGGCTGCTGCTGGCAAGACACAGAGCGTGGGCTTGGCACAGCGAGCTGCAAACACCCAGGTTTGTCTCCTCTTCCTCACACGCACTATTTTTCACCCTAAGTCACAAGTGACTTTTTTTTTTTTCTTTTAAGCTATCAAGAAAATATTTATCAAACACCTCAGAATCACAGAATCACAGCATGGTGGAGCAAAGTTTTTAAAAAAGCACAAAATAGAAGAAGCACAGTTTAAAATTAAATGAACATTTGGCTAGTTACCAGTTAACTTGTTAAAATTTTTCACAGTATTTGAGGTTCAGGTTCACTCGGCAGAGCACGTAACACACAATTCAAGGGGAGTTACCTGCTGGGCTACATTTGTTTCTACATTTCTGTAATGCTTTCCCTCACCTTGAGCTGTGCTGCTACAGCAGCTCTGAGCGAAGGTAGTCTGTACAGAATGCTTTAGCTGAGCCTGATCTACAGCCAGCAGTCTTGGATTTGGGATTTAACTTCCTACACAGATCTGACTTCTTGGACTCCTTTTCCCTTTGCTGGTCAGCACCTAAGGGCCCTCAGTAGGAGTGATCGTTCAGTGCCATCACACTGAGGGTTTCTGGAGTTCTTTTACTTGCTGCGAGAACTGAGATTCCTCCAAGGCTACAGCAAGTTACTCTAAAATCTTGGTACCTGGTGTACATGGACAGGATTGAGGGTGTTTGAGAGAGAGGAGCTCTGCTCTTCTCCCTGGGAACAGCATTCCCTTCCCCAGCATGCAGGCCACCTCTTGATTCATCCACACTCACCATCTGTCCTGTTAAACAAATATTCCTCCTTCCCTGCCCCTCCTCACCTCCCCATGCTGTTTGATGCTGTAATTGCTCTGTTCCGCCCTGAGCCAAAGCCCCTCCTTTCTGCACGACCAGTGCCACCTCCCAGCCTGCTCGTGAGACAAGAACGGTGGGGAGAGGAGGCTCAGGCCTGAGGAGAAGCTTCACTTCTAAACCCACGGTGAAGGAGGTCCTCAGTGAGCAGCTTTTTGGGAGCCAGCAGCAAGAACAACATCACCTTGCAAAGTTCATAGCTGGCTCTGCCAGCTGGGGTTGAGCAAGAAAAGCACCTCTCAGCCCCGGTTCCTGCTGGGGGCATATCGTACTGCTAAAATGTTTCGGTCTGCACAGAACTTAAAAGGAAATCCACTCGCTCTCCAGTGGAAGTAACTGGCCAAAACTGGTTGGCAGAACAAGGGCAATCAACATGTTACTGCAAGGGCCTTCGCTTTAGCTGTGCTGCTATAGCCACGTGTTTGTTCTGGAGATGCAATACAGCAGGGCATATTGTTTAACGTGCACTAAGCAACTGGGAAATGACATGACAATTGTGCAGCTCCGTGTCACGATGCCACGACGTGGGACATATTCTGCCTCTCCATTCCCTTCTCCAAGTCTCCCTAGGAGAATTTGTTCAACACAAAGAAAAAAGCATCAAAATGTTAAGTGACTTGGAATATTTCTGTATGTATATCAGCTAGTAAACAGAGCTGCTGAAAAAATGTCACCGTGTGATCTTCATGTATGTGTGGGAGAGAAAATCAAAGCTGTCAGGGAACGACTGTACCGCTCCTTGCTGGAGAGAAATCAAACCTTTCAGAAGCAGACTTTCCTAAACCGGTGGGATCTCTGCTAAGCACTTGGGATATCCAGCCTGTCAGTGCTTGCAGGAAGATATCTGCTGACTCACCCTGCCAGGGCCCGCTCTGAGCTGAGCTCTCCCGCATCCCAGCCAGCAGAAGGCTCACATCCACAGCACTGCCCCCAGCTCAGGGGGCTCTGCCTTCAGATCTGCAGGTGCTCTGAGGGGCTGGGAGCAATCGCCGAAGCTCTGCCTGCTTTACAAGCACGGGAGACAACCAGAAACCCAGAGTCTTCTGAAGGATTGCTGTCACGCCGTGTGCTCGTGGCGGAAGGCAAACAAAGCCACACTCGTACCTGGCTCTGTCCCCTGCAGCACGAGGACTCAGCCAGGACCAGGCCTGGCAAACGAGGCCAGCAGCATCCACCAGTCCCCCCTGTAAAAGGGCTCTTTAGGCATCTCTGCGTGTTTACAAACAGGCAAGTTAAATATCTTGTAAACACTGTTTTGGAAGGTTTGGTCCCACTGAGGACGTTCAGCTGCTCAAAGTGCCAAACGTTTCATCTGCTCAGTGATGGCACAGCGTGCCCCACACCTTCCATGGGTAGCTGACAACTTCGCTTCTGCTGCTGTTGATCAAAGCTTGTTGTTTCTTTGCCTCCCTTTCCCTTTCCAAATCCGAGTTGTCACCATGGGTGACAGTGGCTGGGTGCAGCTCCCCTCTGTACACACTGGAAATGGATCCTGCTGGAGGCACACGAAGCAGACAGAAGAGGAACCATCCTGCAGCTACTGGCAAACTCAGGAAGCTTTCCCACAGATCAGTGTAAAGCAGGTGAGGAGAGAGGGAAAGAAGTTTTGTCATTTTTTCAGTGTTTTCCAGGATCATAGATAGCTGTAAGAAATGATGAGTCTCAGAATTTCCCTCTGAACTCCCCAAAACATGGGCAAAACACTACCCCATGGGATAGGAACCCTTGCAGGTGACAGTCTGTGCCTGACAGCAGACACGCTTTGTGCTTTCAAGCAGCAGTGCCCTTTGTCTTACAGCTGCATGCTGCAAGGAAGGCCCTGAGCGGGGCAGACTCCCCAGCACGATAAGGAGGAGCTATTTTTACATGCAAATTCAAATGAACAAATGTAATTTCTAACCATTAGCCTCCAGGAGTAGATAACAAGCGGGCTTAGGGGCAATGAACGATTTTCATAGTTTCTAGGAAAGTTTTCCTAGGACCAGGAATTATGTCTAGCACAGTGGCACGTTGCCTGACTCAGGACCTCGGTGTCTAAGAGGGAAACTGGCCCGTGACAACCCCCTGCCCAGGGGCAGCCTCCCTGCGTGGAGGGGAAGCCTCACAACTGCCGCTCACAGGGCTCATGGGGAAAACCCACTCCTTATCAACAGAGGTACAGGGAATCTGGACTGAAGGAGGACACAGGGGAGATGCTGGGCTGAGCACCTGTCCTGCTGCTGACAGCCCCAGAAGAGGTGCCTGCTGCCTGCACAGCCGTGAGGAGTGCTGCCTGCGGAGCTCCTGCACAGCCTGGGGCTGGGACAGGGGACGGCCAGGATGGGGGTCAGGGAAAGGGTCTGCACCCAGAGGGGCTCGGGCACCGAGCAGGCTCTTTTCTAGAAGACTTCACTTCTGACCCTGTGATACTGAGCCCAGCAGATGCGAGTTGCCACTTGGTAAATTAAATTTCTTTCTTGTTCAGTCTGAAATAAAAGACCTGTACTTTTTCTGCACATTTCTCATTAAATTTTGCATCTGAAGACATCAAGAAACTTGATTAGCTATCTCAGATCATTTGGTCAGGAACTTCCATTTTAATTATTTCACCTAGTACAGAAGCAACAATATAATTGCAGCTGACAAAACACTTGCCAATGTACAGACATCGATTTTGATGAGTTACTACTTTACACAGAAAAAAACGAGGTTTTCATAACTGAACGGTTAGAAAAAAAAAACACCACCACCTTGCAATCACTTGGTGGTTGCTCAATGAATTATGGAGGAGAGTTTAGAGGGTTCAAGTACAGACAGGGAAAAAGCAATTGCATCATTAAAAAATGCCAGCCTAGTTAATTGCTGGTAATGGCTATGAATAATGACAGCAGACAGCACTGAATGACGTAGGAGAGAGGATATTCTCTCCGAAAGTTGTAATTGCCTAAGATGAGCAGGTCAGTCAATTTATACTTATTTGGGACAGTCTGTTCTGCCCCTTCCAGGGCACCAGAAACATTTGGCTAAAGCTGTCGGTGAGAATCCTCAATGCATCCTGTGTTCTTCCAGAGGGGCAGTAGAAAGGAAGGAAAAAAAAAAACACAGTTAATACCTCGCTGCCTTTTCCTGACCTGTGCCAGTTCCTCCTGGGAGCATCCTGTACGTACGTGTGCACATGAACGGGGAGTTGCCTGGTGCTCTACAGCCTAGATGGGCATTTTTCACTGAGGTCTTAATTGCGCAAATTGCATCTAAAAAGGAGAAATTCTCCCTTGGCAGACCAAATCAGCTTCCAATACAGCCACTGCAAGTATCCTACAAGTCACTGTACAGCTGGAACCATCCACACAGACCTCCTGGAGGTCAACATGGACAAGCTATGGCCAACGCAGAGCAGAATGACAGAGCTAAATCTCCAGGAAATGGACCACTGAATTAAATATATTTGGGTTTTGCCTGCTCCGCATTAGCCTCTTTTCAAGAACGTTTACCATGAAACACACTCACTTTGTCTGTACTTGCCACAGATAGTTTCCAATTGCTCCCATCCTGAGATTATTTTCTTTGCTGAGGCCCTCAAGAGAGCATTCGAGTTGATCTCCACCCTTTCAAACACTCATCACCCAAATATCCAGAAGATTTGTGACCTACTTGGGCCATCCGTGTTTCAAAGCACAAGCGTGTGTACCATGAATAACGCTTAACAGGAGCTGGAAGCATTTATTTCTAATGCATCATGTGAAGAAGATCCCTGACTGCATGGTGCCGCTGAAGTCAAGGGAAGCAAGCAATGGGCAAAGCAGGTACACACTTTTGTTGACGTCTCAAAGTCACAGCCCCAGTTGCCGATGCCCCTATTTCTGGGCTCCCATTCAGAGATGTGAGCCTTAGAGCCAGCAAACACGGGTCAGAATAAAATCATGCTGAAGGTGGGATCCTCTGACCTTCTCAGTATCCCCACCGCACTGAGCATGGCCCGGCTATCTTCATTACAGCCTCCATTACATCCCTTATCAGTGAGAAAAACAACTCACTCCTTCGTAGTTACACTTGCAGGAACCAATACTAAAAGACCCTCAAACCATCAGCCCCTTTGGCTTACTGCAGAAGAATCAGTACCACAACATACCAAGGCTGAACCTAGCCTCTCTGAGTCCGAGGCAGCCGACCACGAGACGCAACACCCTGAGAGCACAGGGGACTCAAACCTTCCTGCCACCATGGATTTCCGGAGCACTTTTGGAAAGTATTTCTAAGGGAACACCAGCACGGAACAGCCGCACCACTTACAAAATTCATCCCTCCGTTTCATGCTGTTTGTACTTTCTTAGGACACACTCTGATGTACCCACTTTTGCAAGCCACTGAACTCCCTAAGGAATGGATGAGGACTGTGACAAGAACTGTACTAAATCAGTTTGGCTTTGTGGATCAGCACCAAGGAGGGGCAGCCTAGGGCGATTTTGCCGAGTTCCATAAAATTACATCCACAAAAGGAGGGCTAAGTCCTGCTCTCCTAACAGCAGGAGACCTTCGCCATGCTACTCCTTCAGAGAAGCTGAATAGAAATCCAACCTGAACATATTCATTACAATTGGTGGAACCATTTTAATCCCATCTGTCCCCTCCAGGATATTCTCCTTGCTGCTCTAAAGCAGCCAGAAGGATTTTTTATTTTATTTTAGAAAGCCCTGACTGCTGCCCTAGGAAGGAGATACAGTGACGCAATTCTGCCCCAAGGGAGAGCCAGGTGCTTGGCTTTGCTGCGTGTCTCACAAAAGTTGTACCCTGCAATAGAGCACATTTATATTGGATTAATGTAATCAAAGGCACCCTGCTGTCTGGTCACTGACCTATCTGTAAACAGCAGACGACACGATGCCATGAGCTTCTATTATATATAATTACCTATTGAGATGTGACCATTGTAAAAGAAATAAAACCACGTACTTCACCTGCTGCTGTTAGTCTATTTCCCAGAGATAAACAGTGCCTATACACACCTTCGCTCTGGGCTCCATTTTCTCCTCCTCATCTCCCTTTGCTGCTCCTCGTATCTCCTCCAAGTAAGTTTTTGTCCTCTCCCTTACATCAGGAACAGCCAGCTGCACTGGTAAGGTCCAGCTCTTATCTGTTCTTGCATTAGATTCCTTTAATCTCTCTCATCTTTTGTTAAACCTTCATATGCCCCAACTTCCCCTCTGCCCACATCAAGGTGAGATGTCCATCAGCTGAGTGTCCCTGCCCTGCCGGTACTCGCTGTAGAGGCCACAGGGGCAGATTCCCACCTGGCGTAAATCAGCACAGGCCTGCTGGAGTGATAGTGACTGCCAGGAGTCACTGAGAGGGTGGTGAGTAAGGAACACTGATCACTGATTTCCAATGTAAGAGGTCAGAGCGAGTCTGGTGTCTGCTAGCTCAAACCCATCAGGCAGCAGTTCTCACACCCCGCACAGCTCCTTGTGAAGCTCTTTGCTACAGGACGCCACAGAAGGAGCAACAGAGCACCTGCATGAAAGAGCACCAATAAAACCTACAGGGAGCCATGAAATACAAAGAACCTTCCTCTGGTTCAGATGCTCTGAGCCTCACATCAGTACAAACCGGGATTGCACTCTGGGATCCACTGCACAGCCCCTGTTCCCCGTGCTCCTCCCTGCCAGCTGCCTCAGGGCGCAGTACGCCAGGCTGGACCCAGCGAGGAGTTCTGTATCGATGCCGCTTCACAGCAGCCAAAGGCACGGCATTGTGCCCACGTGTGTGCCTGTGCAGACATGCAAGAAAGGTGTCCGTGTGTGCAATACTCCAGGTGTAGCAGCAGACATAACCCTACAGAGCATTTGGTGGCCATGGGCAATTAGCATCTGTAGTCCAGTGAACTCCATCTGTAGCTGCTGCTAACAAGTCCATAGCTAACACACGTTTATCTCCTGTCCATCAGCAACTCAGAAGCTATTGGGACGTAATATTTGTGCAGATGTCCAAAAAAAGTTTTCGTTACAATGCCTGGCAATGCAACAGAAGCCAACTGACACTGCCAATGACAAGCAGCTTATTTGTCTTGGCTTTGTCTCAATTATCAAACTGAAAGCCCGTACTGCCAAAACAAACAAGAACTGCTTTCTCTTTCGCATCTAACCCTTGTCAGCAGCCTGATGCGAGGCCCCTGCCGCAGGACAGCCAAGTCCTCCTGGCACCGCACCTCCTCTCCCACTTACAAATTCTCTCACCACCACCCCAGCACGCCAGGGCAGGACCACACGCAGGTTCTGCTAAACGTTACCTGAGCTGCAGCTGGGCTTAAAGCTGCTTCACTTGTGTAACGCTGCAGCAGCGAACTCCGGAATAATCACCGGGGAGCAGCTCACACACCCCAACAAAAGCGTCTGGTGCCGGCAGCCGCTGCTCGCCGCCAGCCAGCTGCGGCCGCACCAAGTTGTGCCGGCACACAGAAAGCGCTGCCGGAGCGCTGCCGTCGGGCTCCCGAGGAGCTCCCCGCCGCCAGCACGCTGCAGACCGGGCGGATAAAAACGCTCCGTGCCCGAGACCTGGGGCGGGCAGCACCGCGGCGGACAAAGGCAGCAGCTGGGGTCGAGCCGAGCCCACGGTAACATCGGGCTCGTCGCTGCCCGACGCCTCCGTGCTCTCCCCGAGCCGAGCTCGCTTCTCGCCGCCTGCACGACCGACTTCGGCGGCTCCGGCCCCATCGGGTGGGGAGCGGCGCCTCCGAGGGGGCAGAGCCGGGGCGCGGCCGGCATCAGGCAGCAACGGCGGCGGCTGCCCCAGCCCCCAGCGGGGACCGGCCGGGCGCTGCCCGCGGGCGCTGCACCTGTTGCGGGGCTCGGCCCGGCGCTGCGGACACCAGCCGGGAGGGCACCGAGCGCTCGTCCCGCCCCGTCCCGTCCCGCACTCACATGGCCGCCGCTGCCTCCCCGCTGCCTCCCGGCTCCTCGCGGCTCCGCTCCCGCTGCCGGCGGCTCCTCGCAGCGCGGGGCGGCTGCTGCGGGGCGGGGGAGGCGCCGCTACTGGGCATGCCCGCGCCGCGCCTCGCCTCACGGAGCCGCCCCGCCGCCTCCTGGCAGCCCCGGGCCCCCGCAGCTCGCTGGGGAAGGGGGAAAAAGGGGAAAGGGCGAGCAAAGAGGTGGCGCCTGCACCGTCACGGGGCAGTGCCTGAGAACAAGCAGGGGCGGGCAGGGCTGTGGCCGCTGCCCCTGACACACGGCACGAGCAGAGGCTGCTGGTGGAGAGGTGTCAGCTCGGTGCTTCCTCACTGACCGCCTCCAGGAACAGGCAGAGCGGCTGCCAGGCCCTCACGCCCCACACAACCCCTGTCCAGCTCCCAGCCTGGCTCCAGGACCCGGGTGCGTGAACCACCGCCGTGCTCGACAGAGAGCCCAAAGATGAAAGTTCACCTGGGTTGTTAGGGGGAGCCTCGCCCTGCTGCCCCCACTGACGGCTCGCTCCATCCCCTCAGAAGGGGACTCCTCCAGTCACTGCCCTGTGCTGCCTGGGGCACCCAGCACAGGCCTTTAAAAACAGCTCTGTGCCCAGGCAGGGCTTTCCTAGCGCTCTGAGGGGCTTCTGTAGGACTCGAGACCCCAGATCTTGGGGTGTCTGTAGGGGATGAAGTACATCAGCATCGTGAAATTAAATCCATGTTTTCTGTAGGCAGGAAATCAAAGACTGCTTGTCAAGGCAACAGACAAAGGTAGAGCTCTCCACTGGTGTGGGGAGCAAAGCATCAGACCCAGTTCCTGAACTTGCTCTCAACCAGCTGAAGGTTTTCAAGGAGAGAAGGAAAGTAACGAGGAAATAGGAGAGCACCTACAGCAGCAGGAACAGCCCAGACACTAGGACACACGGCTGTTTCCTAAGTCCACGCTGAGATGCTAACACAGCCCGGCTCCCACGCAGGCCCCGGTTCAGGGCCCGTTGGCAGAACACACCTCAGCGAGCCAGGCACAGGAACCTCTCCCTCCCTCCCCTGGCATTAAGGACTCCTCACTTCTACCACCACTGGGGGTGATTCTGCCTCTTGTACCGGAGGTTATTGGCGTGAATAAGGATCACTGAGGGCAGCACTGCGAGCCTTTGTTTTCTACATCTGACCTCATCACTGGGGGTTTGCTCTGCTCACTGTTGCATTCACCCTTACAACAGCCTGGCCTACGATACCACTTCATGTCTCTAATCTACGGAGAGTGGAACAAGCAACTATTGATGTTAGACCAAAGCTTGGAAACAAAAACAAAACAAAACAAAAACCTTGCAAATACACAAATATCTTATTCCTAAAACTTCAGCAGTCTCAGGCTTGCAGGCTGGCTGGAAGTCTGGGTGAATTGTTTCACTCCAACTCTGGAATTCCTTCTCTTACATTTTTAATGCAAAGAAAACTCTCACCTGGACTACTTATTCCTTCTTCCCCAAGTAGTTTTATGTGAAAAGGGTTGCAGCAGCAGAGTAGTGCTCAGGTCAGGGGTTGCTGTGCAAGATCACTTCCAAGACAGTTTGAATAATATACCAGAGGCAGTCAGAAAGGTCAGCTAAAACCCAAAGAGCAACGCTTCCATCTGCTAGGACAGCAAAGACGTTCATGCATTTGTGAGGAACACTAATACACAATCATCACCTCAATAACCATGCAAATGACTACTTCATTCTCAGATTTTAGATGTTTCTTGCCAGGAAAAGAGAATTAGGCCACAGGAAAAAAAAAAAACACTATTAGGTAAGCAAAATTTAATCATGCCATTTGTGAACCGTTGGTAGTCAAGCTCATGTATTCCAAGTGCTTTTCAATTTTTCTACTGATCTGGCCTCAATACTAGAAGGAAGTTGATCCACATCTGGTACGAGGACACAATTGTACTTCTGTCAAGTTATCCAGCGCACGTGGTACAGTGTTTATGCTGACTTCATGCCAGCTTTATCCCAATGGAGGGAGGATAGAAAATACCCACATAAAACAGTAACATAAACAGTAAACATAAAACAGTACTGAGAGATTGCCTGCTTTAGCAGGAAGCGTGTGAGTACAGGGAGAATGCCTCAAATTTCATGAACACTGCAGGAGAATGAGCTTAGGCTAGATTAGTGTACCATCATACAGCCGCAGCTTGCTTTGATCTAGTAGGGGAGAGCCCTCAAAAAAAAAAAACAAATTAACTATATCATTGGACTGTGGCTTTACTTGCCAGAGAAGAAATTCCCACTGACTAGTGAAGGCATCACCATTCCAGTCCAAGCATCTTCATGATCATGAAGAAAACCCACAGCTGAGCTGGGGGACTTTTCCTTTAGCCCTACGTTTCTCTTGAAAGATAATGCAGGTTGCTGTTGAAGGCTACCAACACATTTAGTGTATGAAGAGATGCAGAGACACCCTGTGGTGGCAAAAAGAACATGATCATAATTCAAGCAAATTTAACTTGACACAGAACTGGATCAGAGAAGCTGCATCCTGAGGACACAGAAGACTTTCCCAAGCTGCTAATCATATCACTGCCTCTCTCCTGACCTCCCTCTTCCTGTCTGGAATCCTTTGCCCTGTGTGTTTACATGACAGTCTCTGCCACAAAGTTTACCTCTTGTTCTGTTCTTTTAACCCAGGGGGTATCAGCTGGGTCAGAGCTGCTGTGTGCTGCTGCAACTGGAGGCATGGCTGCAGAGATGTTCCGCTTCTGGGAAATAGTTTCCTGTATCTTAAGCCTACCGTACCTGAGAAGGGAAAATTGTCAATCTCATTTGTAAGTTGCTTTGAAAAATACAAATTCCAGAATTTATATTTGGTCATGAAATGTTATTTATATTACAGGAGTTACAGAGGTACCACCATGCTGTGCAAGTAGTCCAGGAATGAAAGCAGTCAACAGCAAACATCACTGCAAGGGAGTTTCGACATCTGAAGTCTTGCGGGTACTGGACCTTGCTTTTAAGAGACAACATACACATGCAACACTGAGGCTCCTAAAACACAGTCCACTCTCGTGATCTTCAATTATTTCATCCAAAGGAAACTTATTTTCTCCCAGATATTTAAATAGGATTCCTATTTTAAAGAGCCACTGAACAAGTTGCTTAAGGATTGGCCATATAAATTGCTGTTGCTACTTATAAAAGTTGGGGGCAATTAATCAGTATATTGAAAACAAAGGTAGTCAAGTTTCACAAGGGGGAAAAACAATGAAATCAATCAATCATTCATTCAAATTCTGGGTATCTTCTGATACAGCAACGCATTTAAATGAAGCATAGGAGGAATTTCCCCTACATCATTAGACTTGCACTGGGCACACAGCCAAACAACTGCATCTTGAAAAGGAGTAAAATTAAATACAATATATGTTCCAAAGTACCTTTTTTGTTATTATTATTGACTAAAAGGCTTTAGAAAAGACCCCTTCTGTGTATCTTTTATTCTTTGTCACCACTTTTCAAATACTTACATCTGTACTCTCAATGTTGCATTTTCTTCTCTTGATCTTTTAGACAAGAGGAATTAGTACTGAAAGATCCAGCAGTGAGAAGCCTTTGAAGCTCACTTCTTAAAGGTAAGATAGATTCCTGCCTCCCTGGTTGCTGCTTTTTATTAGCAAAAGATTGCTCTGTTCTGCAAGGCTTCACCTCAACACCATGGTATGCTTAATACAGGTCTTGAAGTCACAGATTATTTTGTCACATATTAAAAACTGAAGTCTTTTAATCATGAGGTGGGTCGTTTTCTTTCATTCACAACTTTTATTCATTCCTCAATAGTATAGAAATCTGTTATAGTTTCCTTGTACAGGTAAATAAGCTGTTTTTAATTTTTTATAAAAATATTTTCTCCCATTTGTGGGGGAGGAACAATTCCAACTTACTGCTAAAAACCTCTGGGGCTATCTACCAAGCATGGTAGCAAGATGAGTTGCTCTGTTCCTTCTAGGAATTTATACTTTCTTGTTAATGTCAGCATAGATTCTTGCTATATACAACACTGAAAAACTTTTAGGTTCTCATCATGTAAAACACTGGCATGGTAAGACCTTATTTTCTGTGTATATCCAATTGTAAGGACTAGTTATGGGAGAATTGTATTTTAAAGGCTGCTTTCAGTGGGTAGTGGGGAATGTGGGTGAAAGATAAAGGGTTAAGTCAGAAAAGTGAGAAGTTCAAACTGGCTGTCAATTTTTATTTTTTATAAAACAGAGATTTTGATCCTACAAACTTTGTGTGACTTGTTTTAGAAGATGATTCATTAAAAATATCTTGAACAACAGGTAGAAACAGACAAGAGCTTCTAGTCATTAGGAGGGGGTGTACACTACCCTCCAAGCCAAGCAACCAAAAGTTAATGCAATTACTAAGTATCAAATGTAGAGCAGAGAGACTAATTCGATCAGTGAGGCTAAAGGGATAATTCTTGGAGACAAAGCAATGCAATGCGGAAATGCAGACTAATCAACTGCTTCATCAGAAGAAAAAGGAAACAATTTCCAAGCCTTAACTAAAATCCCCAGTTGGTTCTTCATCTTTTCAGGCTTCTGGTTTTTGCTTTGCAGCGTTTGTTCCATCTCGCAACATTCGTTTGTTTGCTCCTGTTCTCTGCGCAAAACTGTTTCATTGGCTCCTGGTTCTTTGCTTCTGTCAAATGAGCCTCCTTCTTTCTTGCTTCTCAGCAATGAGCCTAATCATGAAGGAGAGCACATAGAGGAAAGTATGTATTATATTTAATGTCCAAGCCTACTTTCCGTAATTAGGTGGAATACTGGTTGAGTAAGAATATTTAGAGTCGCCTGTGTCTGCAGAGTTTTTCAAAGCACAGATTTGTTCCATCTGATAGAAAGCACCTGCTTGCTGATCTCTGCTAAACCTTCTGCGTAACCAGGACTCTTACAGGTTTGTAGAGAAACAGATCGAGACTTTGCCAGGTGCAACACAGTAAGGGAGAGACTGTTTCAAAAAGCTACTCAGACTTCTGCTTTCAGCTGAGCAGGTGCAGTTGTTGCAACAGATAAAATGAGCTGGCAGAAGGGAAAGAAGGAATTTACAGAAGAAAGCATAGGAGATGGGAAGCACAGCCGAAAAAAACGAGAGCGACTATTTAAGAAAAGATTTTCTGGATTGAGCCTCTTCTCTGGATCTCCTAAGAATAAACTGTAAGTACATATGAGATTATATTTTGTATACATTTTTAAACCAATTTATTCATACACATTTCCAGAGCACCTCTCAAAAAGCCATGAACACCTTTGTAACATCTGCCGCATTAACTTCACAAACAAGGTAACTGTTATGGGCTAATTAAACAATTTGACCTCAAAAGTAGCAAGTCACTGGCAGAAGTAAGGTCTCCAACCTTGGGTGTCTGCATGTTTTTCTTGCAATCATTTCTTAAGCATCCTTCCGTCCATCACAAAAAATGTGGAGGGGCAGCATCCCTATTTTTCCACACACTTCAGAGAGCTGCCACTTGGGATAACCCAGGGCCCCATTTCTGAGAGTACCAGATTTTTGTTGCACCAATATCCCCAGCTCCAGGGTGCAACAGTGGCAATATAGCAGCACCCAAACTCACTGTTCAACAAAGTTAGTGCTAGCGAGTCGTATTGCTTATTTTCCCTACAGTAGTGCCTTTATGCTTGCTACTTTTCAGAGGGAAACCAAAAAAGAAAAAAAAAGACAAGCAATGAAAAACTATTCCTTTTATCACCAAATTCAGCAGAGGCAAAAATGACTTTTAGCTCACTGTTTGGTGCATCAGGTAGCTTTAAGGTTGTTTCATCATTCTTATAGTATTTGAAATTCTCTTCTTGTGTACTTGTAATTGACATCACTCCTCTTTAACATAAGGTAAACATAGTGTATGTATCATGCTAAAATCTAAAAATGTGTCTTTCCTCATCCATTACAAAAGCTGCTTTCTATACAGATCTCCTAAAAAGAGTCTGTCTTTGATAATGATCATGAAATTACCGTCTTAGCAGGAAGTGCATGCAAGTCTCAGCAATTACTCAGCTAACTACATTAAGCTTGATAGCCACGGCAGCTGGTTACAAGCTTGACATAAGATTAAAATACAGTAGCCAGAAATGATCCTGAGAGCCAGATTCTTCTCTCAGATTGATCCAATTGCTGAACAACTAATACAAAACAAGGGCTCTGCTTTGGAATTTATCTTGCTGCAGTCATGGGGAACTGGAGTGGAAACAAAGAACATCCAAGAAGTTAGTGAATTACAGTTGTGACTTTTCTTTGTTGTCTATAATTTCACTAAAGCAAGCAGATAAGTACAGTTGAAGCAGTAAAACAATGCTGTCCAAACCTCAATCCTTATTTGAAAGTGACAAATAGAGGTTTTCCCAGTTTGATCTACAAAAAGCAGTAATGTAACATCCTTCTTCCACTGGACTCTCACATTAATGGGAAGTGTTCAGACAGACACATTACATGGCAGTGCTGTTACGAAGAGTCTGGCCATTGGGGTCTACAGAACTTTCACAGTGGTATAGCCAAATCAGATTTCTATGGCTCAGTAGTGCTTTGTGAGCTCTTATAAGGGAACATGCTTAGTCTTGATTTATAAGTCCTATTTTATATAAAAAAAACATTGAGAGTGCCTTCTTTTTTTTTTTTCCCCAGCCTCTCCACCTCTATTCAAAGCCAGTACAAAATAGGGCTTGTTTTACTAGCCAGCGTAATTATTTGTGCATGCAAATGGAAAAATAACCTTTATGATAGTACAGATGAAGTCTGTTGGGCCAGAAGCCTGTAGTTTAGATGCACACAGTTGCATAAAAATTATCTTCATGCAAATACATGAGGTTTATGTCATGATTACCCACAGAAAAGGTACATATTAAAAAAACGTGGAGAAAGGTCTTATCTAGCTTGTTGACTTATGGCTTTAATTATTATTATTATTATTATTATTAACATTTTTGCATTTTTGTTTTTAAAACTAATGGCTTGTAACTACCATCACAACAACAGAGCCAGGCTTATTTTTCTGCCCACTCCTGTTTTCTGCAGGAGACCGCACATTGCACCTGCTTGTTGAATGCTGTCGAACCTCGGGAAGGGTTCATAAATCAACACTAATTGCTTCTGATGATCTCATTCATCTAGGAAATGTATCAGTTAAACTTGCCACCCTTCTTTCCTCTGACTGTTCTAGCCCTCAGGGAAGGAATCAGATTTTTGAAGACAAGAGGAGATGTTTGCACAGGAAAGGTTCCAAAAAGCCGAAGCCAGCACGAGAGGAAATATGCTCTTTAAGGCAGCCACACTCTGGGAAAATGTGTCCGAAGTGTGAAATCCTTGTCTGCCGAAAATGTGAGACACTGCATTCAGAAAGCAGCTTCATTGCCCACAGCCTGCTCGATCACTACGACAGAGGAGGACGTAACAGCTCTAACACATTGATTGCAAAAGGCGAGCAAATACACAGAGTTGATTAAAGACTTGGTGGGGGT
Organism: Anas acuta; assembly: GCF_963932015.1. NCBI lineage: Eukaryota > Metazoa > Chordata > Aves > Anseriformes > Anatidae > Anas > Anas acuta. The sequence continues at coordinate 18,627,850 of NC_088987.1, forward strand.
GCCTTGTTGATACCTGACTACATCCAAAACGCTGAAGCTTGGATCCATTCAGGCTGAGCCATCTGTCTGCGCAATCTGTATGCAGCATCAGCAACTGCAGCCATACTTTGTTCATACTTATCATATGTAGCAGATGTCATTCACTCAGTTAACTAGTACAAACTCTGCAAACAAAGATTTGTAAGTAGGAGCTAAAAGTGTCTCAGCTATTAAGAACAGGGAACAGTTTCGAACAATTTCAAAGAGCTTTCTCTTTTTTTTTTATTTCAAAAAAAAAATTATCACATTGAGCTGCAAAAGAGAAAGTCAATATTAAATGCAGAACCACCGAGTGCATTACGTTTGTTTGTAATGCACAGGTATGTTTCAGTGTTGCTTATAGTCTGAAATATTAAACTTATTTTAAAGTAACTGGCATTAGTGTATAATTTGATGGGGGGGGGGGGGGGGGGATGGGGCAGGGAGAGGACTTCTAAAGGCTATCCTGGCCACAGAAAATTGCAGATCACGTTCAAACACCCTTCTAGAATTTCCGAGCTTTTACAGACATTCAACACCTAGCTTATGATCCAGCACCTCTCCTTAAGAGGAGCAATGACAATAGCAACTCACAGATTAAATATTTAAGCCTTATTTGGGTTTAAGATCTGTGTAGTGCAGCACTGATTAAAACAGTATTCAAAGCTTAAACAGTGGTATTCAGTGCTAAGATTTCAAGCGGAACCCACGCCTTGAGCTTCCATCTCCATTCCCTTCACAGTGCCTGGAAGGACTTGCCCAGCGACAATCAGGAGAGCAGGAAGGTGACAAGCCAAAATTCCATGCTAGGTGGTGGGTGGCGCTGCAGTCAGCCGTACACAGGATTATTTACCTGTATGGAACTGAGAAATACAGGGTAAGCCTGCAAACAGCCTCTGGAGCAGATTACGTCTTTTCCTCCCATGCTAACTGCCACAGCTCTGCATGTGGGATTAATTCCTTGCTGTTTGGTAGGGCACAGACTGAACAGACTTTGTCTCACATAGCCATAAATATTAAGGATTCTTTTATTTAGCCAAGCAAACAGAGCATGAGCTGAACCTCTGTTTAATCACTCCTCTTCCTAAATTCCCAAGCCACTAATCCACAGGAGCAAGGAACCTGTCTCCTTCTGTCTCTCTCTGTCCTCCCTCCCTCCCCTTTGGGAGCTGTTCCATTTTTGATCAAATGAATATTGGGTAAGGGGACTGGAATCCACATTGTTTCTGTCCCCAGGGAGTGCTGTAACTGTGCTGCGTTATCTGTTCTGATGTTGTTGGTTACCCATCTCCCTGCCCCACGGAAAACAGCTTCAACAGGAGGAATCCATAGCCAGGTAAAGGTTGTTCCCACATTCCTGAGCAACAGCGCTCAGCTGCCATTGAGATAAACTGGATGAATACTCAACACTCCTTATGCAGAGGAGGTAAAGAAACAATTTCAGAGACTACAATGAGCTGCTTTGGCTTTTGTACAGGTGGTCAAATCAGAATGTGCACCCAGAGAACGCTCATTGGGAAAACCCAGTGGGTAAGGTAAGCAGGAAAAAACCTCGGGCAGGATTCTCAAACAGGAATGAGCCAATCTCGGATTCCTAACCTCTGCCCAAACTTCAGTGGTTGTCGGCGCTCCCAGCAACAGATGTAGAATTCCAAGACAAAAAATTGGATCTTACAAACATCCTTGCACTACAAAGGGTTTTAATCCCTCAGAAACCATGTTTCCATGGTGCTTGGTTGTTGCTTCTGCTCATTTGCTTCATAAAAGCCAAATGGTGCCTGGCAAATCAGAATTAACCTTTTATGTTTCCCCGTGACAGCTATTCTTAAAGCGGGATCCTTCATAAGTTTCCCAAGAGTAAGCCATACAATTACTTAAGGAGTATATATTTAGCCCCATCCCACTTCAACAAGCAACCCCAGGGGAAGCTTTGAGAAAACCAAAGTGACAGGCTGAAAGGAGGAAGGACTGTCTCACCACAACTGCATCACCTTAAATCTGATAATCCAATACAGTAAAACCTGTTAAAATAGGTCACATAGTTGAGCTGACTTTTAGACAGATGTTCTGGAGGTGGCATAACAGATAAAATTACACCAGTATCGGACTGGTAAACTTTTCCATTGTGGTTTGCTAGAGGACAGAGTGACAGTAAGTTCCTCATGAAGGCTCTTGGGCTGGAAAGGCATCCAAGCAATACTAGTTTGCAAACCCACCTCATTAAAGGAGAAAGCTTTCTCTTCTTCCCACTTCATCAACAGTTAGTGCTATTTTGCCACGGTATTGGAGGAAGAGCTAGTAATATGAGCAGGATAAATGATTTCCCTAGGAATTACTGGTGGGAGCAAATACCCTCTTTTTCATCAGTCATAAAGTCACACTTGGAAAGAGCAACTATGTGATTTTTATTATGCCTCGAGGTAGCACGAGCAGCACAGTAGTCATTTTCTCAGTAGCATTGCCTATTAAAATTATTGCACCTTTCCTGGATCAGATATTAACATCTGCCCCAAAGATCTGCTTGCTGTTGTTTATTCTTGAGACCACATTTGTTCCTTCTGTCAGGAATGTCAGGAAATCCAGCTCTGCCGACTCCTTGGGCCCTGAACTGAAAATTAGCTGTGCTCCCTAGTAAGTGATCTGTGTGGGCAATAGGTTATGCATGCTGGTTCCCAACAGAAGCTGTTAGAGGAAGCTTTCACATCCATGAGATCTAAACAAATTATCTATGGAAAGGCAAAGCTAGTTTTCTGAACTGAGATGCTAAAATATGAAAGATCAGCCATTTCTATGTCCATTTACATCTTGTGAGGTTTTATCTATTACAATTTTACCACAACTGATTTGCAAAGATATTCCAGCTACAGAAGTAATTTCGCTACTAACCTTACACCCAGACTATAGCCAGCAGAAATCAGTAGCAAACAGATGCGCCTCAAACAAAAAAGTTTTGCCCTGCAAATAGTAGAGTAGTCGGTGCGGAATTGTGGTCAGGCAATAAAACCACCGCTACCTTGAGCTTAGTCTGGCTCTTATCTAGGGAGCCGGGCCAGAATAAGGCACGTTTGTCTACAGAAGAATGTCTTATCTAAATTTTGGTCCAAAAGCAATGCAGCATTGCCATCTCGTATAGCAGCACCTAGTAAAGTTTGCTTTCTATCATGACAGCTCTACTCCCTCATCTCTCAGCAGTATTATAACAGAAAGAAAGATTTTTAAAACAATTAAATGATTTTTAAATGCTAAAATGCATTATGTGAGCACAGGATTTCAGTTTTAGATTTTAAAGCCAGATGAAACTCCTAATTATATCAATACAATATATTGTGAAAAAGTAGTAATAGAAATACTGATTACATACTTACAAGATTTAGGCTTGAAATAATTCCTAAGAAATAAAGCTGTGATCTTAGCCTGACATATTAATTATTAAGAGCCCATAACATTTAATTATCTCATTTCAATAGCTCTAGGAAATTAAAGAGGAATATTGGACTTTATTATATTAAAAATATGAACAGGCTCTGTCAAAGACATTCACTAGAATGTGAATGATTTAACAATCAACACACCACCATCAATTAAAACTGAAACAAGCATAAAGGAGAAAGGAAGTAACTCCACTGGTGAGAGGCAAATCCATGGAAGCTTTTTCCTTAGAGAGCAAATATAGGAGAAGCTGGCTTGTAAAAGCAGTGTTTGTCACCATTAGTCATAAATAAAATAATACAAGGTAAGGAAAGCAAGACCCACCAATTAATCATGCAAAAGAGAAATGGAATATATACAACATATACATTGCATATATTGTATATATACACGACATAGAATATACATGTTGCATACACACAGTTTCAGTTGTTTTTAAAAGCAGTCTCTAGGTATGTTTCCCCTGGGAGAAACAATGAAGGACTCCAGAAGCAGGATTGGTTTAAAAAGAGTCATTTTCCCACTGGAAACGTGCAGGTCAGATTAGAAGTAGACTTGGAGAAAAGCAATTAACATAACATGGGACCATCTGAACTGAAAGTGTTGTATACCCAAACTCACAACTTATGATTAGTTTTTCTACAGGTGCAAAAAATACATCCTTGGCAGGTAGGTACAGAAATGGTTATTGATATCAAAAAATTCCCAGATTTCTCCTCATGGATGAAGAAAAGCAGAAGGGACAGTCTCTCCTGGTACTTTTGCACAGTAGTTCTGTTTGTTGTTTTTGTTTTCTTTTGAACCAAGATCTCTATGCCACAAAATAGCATAGATTATGGAAACCCAGGGAAAATGGTAATTTGTTACTAACATAATTCAGTAGACCGGCACCACACTTAAAATTACCATGAAAGGGTCGCAAAGTTAACTTTGGTTACCTTATAAGCACTGCTTAACATAAGGCTCCTCCCTGAGAAGTCTAGCTGGAACAGCATTCTCGTGAGGCATGCTACCCTTTCAGCAATCTGAAGACCAAATAAGTCCAGTTTACATGAGGAAAATACATCATTTTCTTTTGCTGCCAAACATGAAAACACACTGTATAATACGCCTCTAACATTTTTCCCCCTCTTGCTAATAAATTGTCAAGAGTAAGCGTAGTGATTTAAAGAGAACCGAATGCAAGTTTTTTAAAAATCCTACTTGAAGGCTATTAACCAATACAAATACCGAACAGAGGTAGTATTTTATAATCATCTCTAAACACAAGCTATTTCAAAGAAAATGGGCAATAAATGACATTGCCCATCTCAAGTACATTTATAACCTGCATTAAAGTTGCACAGAAAAAATGTCATGATTTTTTGAAGATGTTTATCTTTACACCTCACAATATCCCGGTGGTAACTGGGAAGACTTTCCTGCATCTGGAGGTCACTGCTACTTCCTCCATTTTTACAGATGGGAGAGTAAGACACAGGCTAGACTGACTCGCTCTAAGTCTCACAAGAAGCCTGTGATAGAACATGGAGCTTGCTTGCCTTCTTCATGATGGGTGCAAGCAAGGGACCATGCTCCCTCCTACCACACACCTTGCAGTGGCCAGTCAAGATGAACTAGCCAACTGTATCTCAGCTTCTGGGAAAGGCTGTGTCTCCCTGAATAAGGCATCCCAGAGATGTTTGAGTACTCCAGCTCACAGACAAATATAACACGTGTAGGAATTATTACTTAGCTAATTCACAGCATGTAAATTTGTATGAGGATAAAACGACTTCTTTCAGAGTTGTCAAATGCAGAATCATTTCTTTTTTTACCCTTCATCCCATCTGCTTCTACAAAAAAAAAAAAGGAGGGGGGGACACGACATGGCATTCCTTAAATACTAAAATACTATTACATCACTACAATATGATGATAACAAAAAAGAATTTGTTACTTTTACAATATTCTAGAAGCTGAGGTCATTTTATACAGACTAGCCCCAAGAGGGCGGGCAAGAGAATGAGAATAAAACCAGTATATAAAATGCTATCCTGGCTCTCCAGTTAGGACCAAAAAACCCAAACAATCCAAAACCAAAACAAAATAACCACTCTCAACAAAGTAAAACCACCTTTAATTAAATTCCTACATAAAACAACATTTCTATGCAAAACAACCGTTTAGTCAAAAAGTAAATATATATGTTTAATTCTCTTTCAAATGTCAACAAGAATTGAGAGCTACCAGTGTTCTTTGGAGAACAAGCAGTAGTTAAAGTCTATCTTGCTGATGTTCAGAAACAGTATGTTACATCTTTTAACCAGCAGTTCCTATTGCACGTAACAAATTTGCTCTCCATTTAAGCACCTAAAAGCCTGGTACCTCACTAAATAAATTAAAACAAATCCAGTTTCTTCAGTAACCATCTTCAACACAGATATCTCGGTAAAGCAACATTACTGCAAGCTTTTAATAAATACAGAAAGATTAATGACTTCTCATTGGTGTTTTATGGAATTATCTTTTTTCATAGACACTTGCTTTCCAAAGCATTGTGGTTTTTGGTATGTATGCTCTAAAATTCACTGTACTATATTTAATGAAAATTTTCCATACATGTTTATAAGTCAGTACGTTTGCATGGCACACCTAATCTGAGGATAAGAATTTCTATGTATGGCTGTAAGGAATTTCTTGTTGAACCCAAAATAAATTCATCTCCTAAGGAGCTGAAAACAAAGCCCTACGGGCTGAATGGGAGACCATTATCAAGGGGGGATTTTCAGACATGTCTGGAATTGGCCCAGCTTTCTCTTACTGAAGGACTTCTTTTGTGTGTATTATGTCAGGGGAAGAAAACTGCGCAACCCTGAACATTTGGATGCTGCACCATTTTCAGAGGTGTCTCCCCTTTTATCACCACCTCCTCCCCCCATATTACAAATGCCTGTCTACTCTTTTGGCAGCAGTATAAGACATTAAGCAGCTCCCTGTAGTACAATGATACCGTGGTTGCTATTTACAGTAGAATTAATGCATCTGTGCCACTATGGCAGAATTCATATGAAAAATATACACACGGTCATTTTTAGCTAGATTAGAATATCAACAAAAATTTACTCTTCAAGTCCTGATTTTAAAACAAAAAACAGTTCTGTCAGAGGTCTTCAAACCTCCTAAGTGTGTTAGAGTACATTACCCTAACATATCAAACAAATATTTACATCTCCATAAAGTACCAAAGAATATTTAAAAATGCCTAGTAGCTCTCAGCGTGCAAAGTCAGCAGGAACTGATTATCCATGTTGTTCACTATTTGTAGAGACAGTCTTGGGATCAAGCATTCAGAAGCAGAGTGCAAAAGAATCAGAAATTATTTCAGCCCATTTCTTTTTGTTGTTGCCTTGTTTCCTTTCTTATTTAAATAAAGTTTCGGTGGTCCCTACTACAGATCCCATTCAAAAACACTTATCAAGGTAACATTCAGCTTAGTGCAAATCCAGAAATCTTCTAGGATCTGTAGTCTTTCCGAACAGTGTGAGCCATCCAGTTCACTTTAGTAGTCCAACTTTCCCGGAGTGCTTCATCAAATTTTTGCTTAAATTGCTTTAGTGCCTCTTCCTCACTCTTCCCTAAGGCAAGAGAGTCCTAAGATAGTAAAACAAGACAAAAACACACATGAAAAAAAAACTCTTGTTAGAAATTTTAAAACCATAGTTAGATCCTCCTTCACCTCTTAACACAATCCATGTTCTGCTTTTTTTTTTTTTTTTTTTTTTTTTAATATTTTGACACTTTTGCATCTATTATTCATTTAACAATGCATCAATGACATTTTCTTGGTTTAAAGGTAAAACTAAAAAATAATTAAGCAAGTTTCACCTTAACAGGTCTATGCTTGTGCATTGAGCCACGAGGCAAAACACCCGTGAACTGACTACATGTAAGATGCAGGGATGCAGAATTCATCATAGAATGGCTGAGAGGAACATATATTCACTGTTTCCTTTGACTCAGAGGACAAAACACAGACTTTGTTCTACAGAGCTGAAAAATAATACTTTGAGAACTCTATGGGAATCTTGAGAGAAATGGAAACCAATTAAAATTTATTCATCTTTGAATCAAAATTCATATACTGGAAAAATGTTAGGTCCTGATAAGTTATAAATCTTATTTTTACCTTGAGATACTGGATGTCCTTGACAGAGGTTAGCTCTGGAAGCCCTGCAGTTAACATCAGTGCAAAGAGTGTTATAAATAGATTTCCATGTTTTCGTAGAATCAAGTATGCTTCTTCACAATACTGGCGGAACCTTTATATGCAACCACAAAACACATGCCATCAACACAACACGAGAACCTACACAGCTGACAAACATGTAATCATTTCTAAAAACTGTTATCTGGACTAAAATATACATCCTAGGAACATGGTAGTAGAAAGGACAATCAACATTTATAGGAAAAAGTGCAGAGATGTCTAGAGAACCTCCAATGCATTACTACAAAATATCACATACCTGTCTAAAAAGTCCTTATAACATTTGTACAAAAGTCCAAAAGCTTTACAATAAGCAGAGTTCTTCAGAAAGCGCAAAAAAAGCCAGAGGTAATGCCAGCATTCTACCTCCCTGATAATTTGGTAGGTGAAATGCCCTGGTGATGATATGTAGTGGACCTATGGTGGAAAGTCAAAGGCTCTATAGTAGCTCCTGCCGATCCAGCCTATCCCTGTAAAGTAATTCCTTCCTGCTACCATGGTCAAAATTGAACTGACTGCCACATTTGGCATCAAGAACTATCATACAGACAGCTGAGAACTGTGGAGGAATTGTTAAGTGAGGCAGGACATGTGAATGTTGAGCAGTTGGGAGACAATGGGCTGGTGAAGCACCGTACTCAACTCACATGAGCCTTGGCACGTATGCAGCTGGCTGAGGGCCAATCAGGCTCAAGAACACGATGCCCTTGGGCCATCGGGGAAAGTCCCTAAGGCGGGACAGGTAGCCAAAAGAAGGAGGACCAGACTGAAAAGCCCGGGAAGTGTTAACCAATCCTGAGCTTAGTTTCTGCAATATGTATGAGTTGATTATGTTCAAACTAGATAAAAGACGACTGAGCTATCCATTAAAGTTGAAGTTCACTGTTCACTCATATTGATGTGCTGGGTCTTCCTTCCGTCGGCAACAAATTGGCGCCCGAACAGGGACTAGTCTGAACAGGATTTGGACACTGCTGGCAGTGATCCAGGGCCACGGTTGGACGGAATAAAGGAGAAGCCGGTCCTGCAACGCAGCCCAGGAGGTGAAAAGGACAAGAATCCCTGCACCCGCGCCGGGAAGGTGAAAAGGACGTGGAGTCCCCGCACCCGGGATGAGCCTATTTAGGGTCCCGCCGGAAAAGCGCCGCCGAGGTCTTTGCAAAGGCTGCAATCGACGTATATAAAGGTATGAAAAGATAAGCGGCGTATTATTTGCTCAAATGCTTTTTAGAAAAGCGGAGCATTTTAGATACAGATTGTAGAAAAAGATTTGCCAGGGTTATTAGTATATGGGCTAGCTAAGGGTTGTTTTACAAGGCCTGATACAGTTTTTTGAACAAACAGAGTGGCGTAAATTTGGAAATAAATTGTTTGATGATGTTAGGAACGATGTTAAGTTTACTGGGAGATTTGATGAGGCCATGGAGAATAGTGGCTAATGCATTAGCCACACATAAAGATGAACAAACAGTTGCCGCTGCTGCAACAGAGTGGTCAGGACCACCAAGAAGGGTTAATAGTGTTAATCCACAGCAAATAAATATGGAAGGAACAGATTGCCCGTTGCCACCTTCCGTTAGAACTTTTACTATTACACAGGGGGCCTCGGGAATTTCGGGGGTGCCTGTGACAATGTCCTCTGTAGCAGAGGAGGAGCTCTCACTACCAACAGCTCCAACTGCTCCAATAGAAAGTGAGAAAGGAGCAAGTGAAAGGCCATCAAATATAAATCCCTTCACAACGGGGGTGCAGGGAAGAGCAGGTCTATGGAGGCAAATAGCAAATGAGGCACTGCGTGAAGGGAATTATGAAACGGCAGCACAGTTAACACAAGCATTTCCGGTAGTATACTCGCCACCAGATACACAGGGGAATGTGACCGTTAATATGACAAATTTAGACTGGAAACTATTAACTCAATTACGATCTACAGTAAATGATTCTGGTTTAAAGGGGGAACCTACTCGGCAAATGTTAGATTATATTTGGGGAACTAATATATTGCTCCCCGGGGACATACGTGGTATAATGAAGCTGATCCTAACACAACATCAACAGCTTCTTTTTAATGCGCATTGGCAAAGTGTTTGTCAAGAGGCAGTAGCTGTGATAAGGGCACCTGGAGATCCGTTGTATGGTGTCACGTTGGAGGAATTGATGGGACTAGGACCATATTATAGATTAGAGACACAAGCGTTGCTGGGTCCAGACAAAGCTAAAGAATCAATGAGATTGGCTCGAAGAGCCTTGGACCAAATTAGAGAGCCAGGGGGGATACCATCCTATATGGGCATCAAGCAAGGAAGGGAGGAACCATTTGCGTTGTTTATTGATCGAGTAGCAAACGCAATAGAAGCGGCTGGGGTACCTGATTATCTAAAGGGCACTATTCTAAGGCAGTGTGCAATTCAAAACTGCAACCCTTCAACTCGTAGTATATTAGCTACGTTACCGGGGACATGGACAATTGAGGAAGGGTTGGAAAGAATGGCTCAGGTACCAGTAGGCCAACAGGCTATGTTAGTAGAGGCAGTAAAGCAATTAGGTGACAGCATGCGAGAACAGGCACAGGCTGTGAAAGAGCATGTTCAGTCTAGACAGAGTCAGGTCCTTGCAGCTCTTGCTCCTTTGCAAACCGCCGGTGGTCCAGTACCACCCCCTAGTAACCAATTACCACACCGCTGCCGATGTTATCGTTGTGGTGCTTTTGGACACGTGAGACGACACTGCAAAGCTGGGGCAGTATGGTGCTCAAATTGTCAGTCGAACAATCACAAGGAAGCGGCATGTCGACGCAACGTGCCGGGAAACGGCCGGAACAGCGGCAAGAGTCGCAAACGCCTCCCGTGGCCGCTCCGCTCCCAGCCCCGGCCCCGGCGCCAGCACCGGCCGGGGCAGCGCGGCCGCGGGCGGCCACAGGGCTGGTCCCGGTCCCTGTGCCCGAAGTTTCCCAAGCCCGCCCCGCCGAGGATGGTGGAGGCCGTGGACAAGACGAAGGAGAAGCGGCTCGACAGGCTGACCGGGGAGCTGGCCCAGAAGACGGCGGAGCTGCTGGAGGTGCGGGAGGCCTTTGTGCAGCTCTCGCAGAAGCAGCAGGAGGTGCAGCGGAGGGAGCGGGTGCTCAGCAGGCAGGTGGACATGGCAATGGAGATGATCGCGGCCTTAAAGCAGCGCCTCAGCAAGTTCGAGGAGGAGACAGAAAAAGAATTGCAGGGAAAAGCCAGGCTCCAGCACTTCATTGAGAACCTGCTGCAGCGCATGGACCTGGCAGAGAGGCAGCTAGAGTATTACCAAAACCAGCAGATCGCCTGCAGCTGTATAGCAGATGTTACACGCTCTTTCCTAACTAGTAATCATGTGTCTCATCCATTTGTGGTGAATGGTCAGTGGCAAAAAGAAAAGGGGGAGAGTAAGGGGCGGCAAAGACAGAAACGGTACCAGGAGGATGCCACTGACACTGACGGCACGGGTAATAGCAGTAGTATAAGTGACACAGGTGCGGGGCGGCGGGCACCAGTGTCCTGGAAATGTGATGGTGAAAAGGACTGTGACAGTGCAGAACATGAAGAGAATTGTGGCATTGTGACTTGTAGTGCAGCAGAATTTACATGCAGTAGTGGACAATGTATTTCCAAAAGCTTTGTCTGCAATGGTCAAGGTGACTGCTCCGACCACTCGGATGTATCTTTGGAGCAGTGTGGCTGCCAGCCTGCACCTCTGGTGAAGTGTTATGTGAGTGAGGTGCAGTGCGGCTCAGGTGAAAAAGACTATGACAGAGATCCTGATTGCAAGGATGGAAGTGATGAAATTAACTGCCGTTCTCAGACTTGCAGGCCAGACCAGTTCAGATGTGAAGATGGGAACTGTGTTCATAGGAGTAGGCAGTGCAGTGGTGTGAGAGACTGTCTGGATGGCACTGATGAAGCAAACTGTAACGATGTTATTCAGTGCTCTGGACCTGGCAAATTCAAGTGCAAAAGTGGAGAATGCATAGATATCAATGAAGTGTGTAACCAGCAGAGAGACTGCAAGGACTGGGGTGATGAGCCCCTGAAGGAATGCAACATAAATGAATGTGACTGTCCAGCTGGGTTTGAGTTTGTAGACAAGAGAAACTGTGGAGATTTTGATAAATGTCAAAACCCTGGTATCTGTAGTCAAATATGTATCAACCTGAAAGGTGGCTACAAATGTGAACGTAGCTGTGGATATCAGATGAATCCTGCTACAGGAACCTGGAAAAGGCCATACTGGTACAAAAATACAAATAACACCTGTGATTACAATGACGCTGCTAAGCAGGGTTTAGGGGTTCATAGCATGGAGATGATGAGGAACCACCCGCGACACGTCATTACATTAAGTCTGAAAATGATAATAAATGTATTATGAGAGTACTGTACCGAGATATGAAAACGGGACAATGGCTGGGGCCTGCTGATGTGATTTATATGGGGCGAGGTTATGTGTGTATCTCTTCCCCTACAGGGCCAACCTGGGTTCCTAATCGATGTGTTAAACCAGCCATTGAAGAAAAGTCAAAATCGATCCTCAAACCAATATCAAATCAAACCGGACAAAGTTCATTTTGCCTATTCCTCGCTTCTGCGTCTGATCCTTTCGTTGATGAGTTGGTTATGTTTGAAATGGTAAAGGGATCATACGCAAAAAATTGTAGTACGAGATAGTTGGTTTGAAGGTTGGTTTAAATCTGTTTTTGGGAACATGGGTGGATGTTTTTTTTCTTCGTCAAAGAGGAACTTCGTTTTCTACTTATAGTTATATTGATTATAGTTGCTGCAAAATAAAAACGGGGGAATTGTGGAGGAATTGTTAAGTGAGGCAGGACATGTGAATGTTGAGCAGTTGGGAGACAATGGGCTGGTGAAGCACCGTACTCAACTCACATGAGCCTTGGCACGTATGCAGCTGGCTGAGGGCCAATCAGGCTCAAGAACACGATGCCCTTGGGCCATCGGGGAAAGTCCCTAAGGCGGGACAGGTAGCCAAAAGAAGGAGGACCAGACTGAAAAGCCCGGGAAGTGTTAACCAATCCTGAGCTTAGTTTCTGCAATATGTATGAGTTGATTATGTTCAAACTAGATAAAAGACGACTGAGCTATCCATTAAAGTTGAAGTTCACTGTTCACTCATATTGATGTGCTGGGTCTTCCTTCCGTCGGCAACAGAGAACTTGCTCAGTATCCCTAGACAGGTCACTGTATTCTGCCCACTGTCTAATCTGTAAATTTCCACAGGAAACTGGAACACCCCTTCAGACTAAGGAATTACACTTCAAAGAAAAATTCTCTTCTGCAGCAATTTTCAGGCAAAAGTGGAATCCTCCTGCCATTTAAAGTACACCATATTCTGTAGGTCTTGCAATAGCACAGTCACCTAATAGCCTTTACTTTATGCTTTTAGAAATGGAGCTATGGGTTGATTTGGTCACTCTCCAGGAGAGAAATGGTTCACTGGCAGATTTTTTCCCATTCATCCTAGACACACCATTACAAATGTATGCATAGCTGCATCTTCCAGAAGTAGCCATTATATTTCTCAATCCATATCTAAATGCTTAATTTTATTTCTCTGACAGTCAATTCCTTCTGTGAAGACTGATAGCAAAGTGAGAGCAAAACATCCAGAATGACTGTCCCATCAGTTGGTGGGAGTGACACAGAAAGGAAAAAGAAAAATCTGCCTTAACAAGTGGGATCTAGGAGTGTAGTTTTCCATCATCACATGCCTTTGTTTTCAATTGTAGGTCTCTAACCCAAGATGGACTAGCACACTGAATGCACACTGATGGACAGAAAGCGGAGAAGGGAGTTTGTCCTTTAAGAACAGTGCTTCATCTTGCTTGAAAAATAGTCTGTGGAGTCCCTCCCAGGTGCCTAGTGCTGCTGAAGGTTTGAGTGGGAAACAAACAAACAAAAACAACAACAAAACAAGCACAGCAGAAGCTGCCATCTCCTGCATCATCTACTGAAGACAAAAAGGGACTGTACCTTTCCACTGCAAAACCGCAGTTTCTGATGCACAAAGTAATCTTTATACATATTCCAGTTTAAGTACAGATGTAGATTGTAACATAAATGTGTTGACAGTTACATGGGAAAATTAGCAAAACCAAATCCACAGAGGTTCTTGCTGTGCTGTATATTATCAGTGGAGATCATCTCAGTTACAAAAGGAAGAGATCAAATAATACTCACCGACCAAATTTTTCAGTGTTCCCTGTTTTTCCTTGTTGTATAACATGAATGAAATCATAGGTGAGTATGAAAGGTACCCGTTCCCTTTTAATTCCAAACTTGGATTTGAAGTTCCCAAGAATATGCCCAAAATCTATGTGAAAGAGCTAAAAACAAAACAAAACAAAAAACATAGAAGTGAATAACTTCTCCAATGAACAATTTCATTTTTCTAATACCTCTGCAGGATGCTGGTATCAAGAACAGTTACCTCATGATGTTATTCTCCATAGCCCATGGCTGCAACACTTTTGGGGTGTTTAGTTTTACAGTGTTTCAAGATTTATTTTAAAAGTCAGTGATATCAACACTTTTATGAGCAACCACTGCTACAAGTTAACATGGAAAAGACTAACTCAGTTTCAGGCTTCTGACATCTTACTGGTAATATCAGAAAAATTAGCCCAGCGATCATTGTATCCAAGGGCTTCCTACAGGCAGAAGCAAAGCTAGCAGAATTTATATTAACCCGAAGGAACATGTGACAGTTTCCCCATTTCATAATCAACGATAAGGGCATTTCAGCTTTCTTCTACTAGGTAAAGACTTAAAAGAATACTGGAAACATCTATAAAATTCTCACTTTTATAACCATTTCCAGTGTTTTCTAGGCAGGAAAAAAAAAAAAAAAAAGAGTAGAAAGTAACAATTCAGCAAGCAAATGCATTTTTATTTTACCTAGTTTCTAGGTTTTGAGGTTTATAGCCAAAGAGTAATACTGGCACTCAGCTGCATATTGAAAATTTCTGCAGCAGTAGGCTGTAGAGACTAACTTCAGGAGAAATACATTGCTTGGAACTGTAATTTGTGTATTTAAGGATGATCTTCTGCAGGATATTCTGAGAGGACTTTTATTCAGTGAATCTGAACCATTAACAGGCCTTTCAGATGCTCTGAAAAATTTCTACAGAACAGTCTCACAGACAAAGAATAGCTTACTAAACAGGCATTGGTTGTTCCTTCAACTAGTCTTACATTTAAACCTTTCTTTAAAGCTCTCCTCAATGCTCAGTAAATGAAAGAAATCCAACAGCTTTTAGACATAATTCTACTGAGACACTAAAGAAATCAGAGTTTTCAAGGTAACCCTTGTACAAAGGAGATGCTGTTGTTATTCTGCCTACAAAAAGGATTTTTACCTGGCCATTTTTTCTGACCATGATATTGTCACTGTGTCTGTCACCAATCCCCAACACGTAAGTAGCTACACAGTAGCCAGCACAAGACAGAGTGAATTCTTCAATGGCTCGATCCAAGTCATCTCTAAAAACACCAAAACAAATATTAGTGCATTCTACTAGTAATTCATGTCATGCCTTAACATCAAAAAGGATGTGAGAAAATATTGAATTGTGAGAAAATATTGAATTTGAAGAGAGAATACTGTAGAGAGGGGCTGCACAGCCACAAGCAGCTATGGAGAATGAGAGAAATCCAAATACTGTGAAAGGCAATGGCACCAAGATTTAAGACCCGTGTCGTTTTCTTGGGGTTTTTGTTTGTTTGGCCTAGTCTAGAATAACTTATTCAACAATATGAAACCAGAATGCTTCAAATATCAGAATTACGTCTGGACCGCTCTTTGAACTCCAAGGGCAACCTGAATCTGAGTCAGAGTTTGATATACTATAAAAAAAAAAAAGCATACCTGACAGAATAAACACACATTCCTTAACACCTATAGCTTATAGAAACACTTAGAGAAAATATTTACAGAAATTACCCTAAATTGTATTCCTTCAGCCAGTTTAAGAGAGCATCTTTGTTGAAGGCAGCAGCAGCAGCAACGTTGCTACTATTTAACTGAATATCAGCAATGGTTTCTGAACTAGAAACAGCCTCAATAAGGCCAGAGTGATCTCCAGTTGCTAAACAGCCATAGGGCAATATCCTGAAACAAAATGAAGATTAATGTTAAAAACAAAAATAGTAAGAATGCTTCATTAGTATATAGATACTTTCAGAGGGTTGAACATTCACTTAACTTGAACATTAAACTCTAGAAGTTAATATACATATATTACTTGCAAAGTTAAAACATCAGCAATTAATTTAAAACATTTATTTTTCCTACTGCATATATATATCTAGAAAAAGAAATTATGAGCAACCCTTATTTTTCCATTTTACTGAAGAACATAGTTACTTGTAATTTTATAGGAGAAACCATAGAGGGAGCCCTTTATTTGCATTTAATTTCCGAGCTAAACGAACAGCTGTTACACTCAAGTTTATTCTCAATTGTGTAAATGGAAACCAGGGTCTTATCCTTTTGCCCTATTCTTCCTAACTCAACTTAAAATGCTAAAAAACACTTTTGAAAATATACGCACAACATACTATTTTCCTGGTATCGCTAATTTTAAAGTGTAGAAAGCTAATGAAAAACAGGAATACATCTTTTGATTCACCTGATACATAGGAATATTCCTGTGCATTTATACACTATCTCTAATAAAAAACTCTACAACAATATTGTTGCATTAAAGACATACATAACCATTTGAATCAAGTGGACGTGTCTAAACAGGTAAGTGCATTTTTCCAAAGCTTTTTGTTTGTTTCTGAGGAGTAAAACCATCACATTTGCTTTCTTCAAAAGCACTGCACCACAAATAGAGGTGTCTACTTTCATTTTAGGCATCTTGGGTCAGGAATATTCTCTCAACTCTGGACACAGATCCACATATTTAAAAAAAAAAAAACAGATACCTATGCAAAATCTAATTGCAGTACGCAACTATAGAGTAGGACTATAAAGATTTGCAGGACATTAAATTTGCATGTGTGTATAGACAGAAGGCACTGCTGGAGGAGCTATTCTCATCTGTATTTATACACAAAACAGGTATTATGTTTGATTGATTCAGAGAAGAAGCACATCTCTTCACTGAGACAGCCTACTATCCCCTGCCACAGAAGAAAAATAAATAAAATTCCAGAAAATTTAATTGTGAAAACACAGCTGAAGGGGTATAAGCAGTAAGAGCCCTAGAGCTGGGGATTCTTTTCCACTGGCAACAAAACAAACAGAAAAACAAATTCAACAGGGTTTTTAGAAGACAGTTAACTTCAAACCACCAACAAAAAAGAAGTGCAGATTTGGAACCTTCTTTCCTTTAGTATTCTGATATATTTCCCAATTAAAAACCCCAAGTTTCTGTGCTGAAGGGTTCTTCCAGCGAACAGCAGGGCGAGTGCAATTACGGAACGCCAGCACTCAGGACACGAGGAAGCACTGCCCATCCTTATCACGACACGACAAACGTAAGCCAAGTATTGCCAGGTTAAAGTGCACGCTGGCCCTCTTCCATGGCATTTCAACCCACCCTACTTGCAGCTTAACTGGGCACCCGTCCAACAACTTCCCCTTCAAAAGCAAACAATGATGAAAGCCTTCGGCCCCTTGAGGACTGTATGCTTACAACTGGAGGAAAAAACATCCTTGTCAGAGAGACACTTTGACAGGAGTCAACTTAGGGACAAATCCTCTGGGTCCTTTCCATCTCATCCTGGTCTTTCTGACTTTGACATCTGTCAGCAGGATACGCGCCCTACTTTTTAATGTCGTATAAAGACCACTGACAGATCAATACAGCGATTCTGGATTGATAGATAGGATAATTTTCTTTCTCCGCTTCATTTTTTGTCAAGCACCATAAATGGAGGGGAAAAGATGCTTTAATGCTGATCTTTATTTCAAGAATTTAATTATTTCTAAGTACAAGCCCAAGTTCTGGGACTTGATCAACACCTTCTCTGAAACTTCGTGTGCAGCAGTTTCAAGACAATGACACACTTTAAACTTGTAACAAACATATTTTTCAAAGCTTTTGTGAACTCTGATTTCACTTGCACAAAACCACTTAATATCAGACTTCACACAAATCGAGGCAGTGAAAACAAGAACTCATTACAGACAGGCAATGAAATGAAAAAGTTGTTGGGAGAACTCCCTCTGTCTGCCCAAGAAGTATCTAGGTACTGAATACTTTTATGACAATTCACCACAGTAAAGATCACTCAACAACAATTAAATTCCTCAGACTTAGAAAAGCAACAGAAAATTCTAACTTCTCCCTTAGCACAATTTCAACGCTGCAATACAGGTAAAGCAACAGCAACACCTTTTGGTGCAAGGTCTGCTCTCAAAGCTGCACACTGCAGACCCCCCAGCATGCCAGGAAGACAGGCGTTCTGCTCCTCTGCAGTGACAGGTATTTGTAATAGTCAACTTTCCATTATTTTTACGAGGAATGTTTATGTCATCTGCTATGATTATGCCCACATGCATGACTTCAGACTTATTTTTGAAGCACAAATAACAGCTGTAGTTTTAACTTTTCAGGGGGTTGAACCTCTGAAAGTCTCCTTCTGTCACTCTGCAGCTGCAACCTCAATATAAACATCGTTTAAGTGAGTAAATTTGTTCCCTAACTGCCTATACTTAGAGTACAAGAAACAGGTAGAGAAACTACACAAAGAACCGAGGAAGTTTAGTAGCACATACCTTGCTAACGTCAGTTGAAATAGTTTGCCTAAGAAATTAGTTTGTAAGGTTTTTGTTTGTAATTTATATTAGAATTTAGTATTAGAATTAGTAATTTATATTATTATATTATAGTTTGTTTATAATTTATTCCCCCCCCCCCAATTACTCTGGTACTTGACTGACTAATGCCTAAGGTGAACTGAACTCTGAGTCAGCCTTCTCCAAATGACAGAGTAGTGTTCATCATTGCTGATGGCCTTTGCTGTCTAACGGTTGGGTATATACTCAGGAGCAGATGCAATTTGCACCTGAAGTTTTCTTCAGCTCTGCACTCCACAGTCCATCCAGTGACAGCCCAGGATGAAGGACCTACTGGAGAACACTGTTGCATCCTGCTGCACACACACAAATTTCCTTTTCTGATACAAACCCTGGTCTTGTTCCAATATTTAGTGAGAATGCACACACAGGAACCTAAACAACAGAACGTACCATGTGTGAACTTTACCCATGAGACAAATTAGTTGACAGTTAAAATCAAGCAAACAAAACCAAAATCATTCTCCTTCACCTTTGCAGATCTCAAAACCCACATATATTTGGTGCCCCTCTCCAGAGCTGAGAAATCCCACTGGGAATTTTGTGCTTGCTTTACACTTCTAGTAGCACACACAGACTGGTCTAAGATTTCATATTAAATTACTAATGAGTAAGTGATTGGGAATTGCAGCACAATTATAAGGAAAGTGATCCTACCCCGAATCCCTCAATGGCAGCATATTGGCTGCCATCTGATCCCTGCTTCAGAGAAGCTATAAGATCTGCTGTGACAAGATATTCTTGACTGGGAGTAACTTCTCGAAGAAGACAGAGGCAAGCAGCCAGTGTTTCTGCACTTAGATTTGTAAAACAAGTTAGAAGCCCTGCTTTTGCTTGAATGGAGTTATCAAGCATTCTGTAGTGGAAGAAAGCTGAAAAGCACAAAATCCATTATGCATCCACAAAAGGAAAAAGGGAAGCAACAGCATCAGGGAAATGTAAAC
Source organism: Anas acuta (assembly GCF_963932015.1). Lineage (NCBI taxonomy): Eukaryota > Metazoa > Chordata > Aves > Anseriformes > Anatidae > Anas > Anas acuta. The sequence continues at coordinate 18,647,338 of NC_088987.1, forward strand.
CTCAAAGGATGATAAAGAGCAAGAAGAAAAGACTCCACTCATTGGCACTGATGTATGAAGTAGGCTTTTTCAGGAAATCATAAATATTTGACACTACTTTTTCACTTGATAGAGATGTCTCTTAACCTAAGCAAAGAGAGGTCATCCAAAAGTCCTGACTCATGAACAGGGCAACAAAACTCATTACTACTGCTGCTGATTCATAGATTTTGGACTCATCTCTTCTTAATAAGTATGTAAACTGCAAACATAGATTAGAGATCAAAGTCATAACTTAGCTGCCCTGTCATCCTCCAGGTGGTCAGAGGGCTGTTTTGCCCAATTCTGTTGCCAGTTAATGCCATTTCTGAACCTCTCCTTGACAGTTGCCTCGTTAAAATCTTTGTAAGATGTAAAACTATAGCCCTACCTCAATGCCAGGATTTTATTTTATAATCAGAACTAAGAAAGGATGAATGGAAGGAAGATGCTCACAGTTATGTAAATAAATGAAAGAGGCCAATTTTAGAACTGCCATTCTCACTATTTCCCCTTTCTACATTTTTCTTCTTATGAGAGTTTTAAGAAAAATCAGAGCCACATTTTGGTTTCCCTTTGTTGAGTTTAAAAAAAAATGCATTAGTCAGGAAAAGCACATTTGATGACTCCCAATCACTATTCCTGTTTGCTAGGCACAGTGTGTGGCCCTGGCTGGAACCACAAACTAAGCTTCTGGGAAGGCAGCAACTGAACTATGCCTCATCTGGGATTCCACAGCTGCCAGAGGTTGTCCTTGCCCCTAAATGCTGGATCAGTCTCCTCACAGTCTATTTATAATGATATAAATTATCTAGTTTCCTCAAATCAGTGTTCAACTTAAAACACACTCAGCTACCTCATAGCAAACATGCACTTCCAGAAACAATCTTTAATTCACTTTCCTATTTTATCCCATACTTCACTCTAAAGAATATTTCCGCAAGTAGCACATTTTCCTGAAAGGTTAAGAGATTATCTGTGGGCTGCTGTTACGTGCTTTGTGAAGCACGTAACGCTTGAACAACAAAATTTGAAAAAATGAGATGAAAAAATCCAAATGAAGTATTTCAAATGATATTTAAGGATTTCTAGCCTTATAAAAAACAGTTACAATTACAATTAATATAAATGATTTCAGCTATCTCATAGGCATACAAAATTGACCTTATGGTGTCCAAACAGTTTGTAATAAAATATGAATCTGATACGAACCTATCTTCATTAGAACTATTTTTCTATCAAGAAGTTAGAATTTGACAAGTACCTTAACTAAATCTGGTGCATAGATTGGCTGGAAAAGCTTCCCTCAGACTGGAGGGAAGTATTATAATGTTGAACAATGCCTCATACTCTTCGGAATAGCATTCCTATAAAGAAGACAAGCTTATCCTATCAAGTATATGAAGGTAAGAAAGCTGCTTTGGATAAGACTTCAAGATTCAAAGATATTCCTGGTCTGAAAAATGTTTTCTGACATCCAAATGGTGTTTTAACAATAGAAGAATGCTAAGTGAGACTTCAGAACGTATGTTAAAGGTGTTTACAATGCCTGCAAGCAGGAATGGAAGCTTTAACACAAATTATTATTGACTTCAACTTCATAAAAACCTCTTTAGTACTAAATACACTAGGACACCATGTTTATTCTCCACTGATTTTTATAATATTAGAACTACATCATTGAAATGGCATCAAAAATACATTTTGAAGTACAAATTTTGAGGAAGCTGCAGAGTTGTATTTTTTCCCAATATAGCAGTGGCTCTAAATATATCACCTTTCCTGCCAGCCTCATCTTACTACAGAATCTTGTCTTACACATGAATGATCACCTGTTATTTATCAGAATTCAAAAATACAACCGAAAATATGCAGTAATTGGGAATAGCAGGTAGCAAGCATAAAACAGATGGAAATACTTTTTCTTACCTAGAAATAACAAGATTTTCACCACAGGCTATTGACAAGGCTAAGAATATTAAAATGTTTAGACTCCAGCAACCACTTATTTGTTTTCAGCCTTCAGGCAGAGTATGTAGTTGCCCACCCATCCAGACCGTAACACCCTAACTCAGAGGCAAGAATAGCACAGCAGGCAGACTCAAAAGCATTGCTAAAGTCAGGGTAAGGACATCTCCTCAAATTCAGTCATTTTATCACAGAAGGCAGTCTGATTAGTCAGGCACAATTTACCCCTGGTAAATCCATATTGACTGTTCCCAATCTTCTATCCTATATAGTACGTAGAAGACAGACAAACCTGTTACATTTGGTAGGAAATTGCAAAATAAAAATAAAACAAAAACATACTTGGACAGAAATGTATTCATTTATGGCCATGGCTGTACAAACCATACGTACCATTAAGAAATAAGACCAATAGAAATAAGAAAATGTTAAAAAAGAAGAGGTTGATTGTTTGGCTATTCCACAACTCTGGTAATTCTCAACCAGATAGCGAACTTTTATAACAAACAGGCCTAACCTCCTATTACCCCACTCTCAGGTTAGAATGCCTAAAGTTGACTAATTTCTAAAGCGTGTTTTGCCTGCTAAAAAAGCCTGTGTATTCCAAATGCAAACCTCAATGACTAACTTTTAACCAGTACTGCTCAAACACCAGATAGATTACAGAAAGCCTTCACATAAAGATCTTTTCATTGGACAGAAGATTTGCATTTTACATTGGTACCTCACTCGCACACGCGCAGTAGAACCTAAGAGCTGTAATTCCCATAAATCACAAAGTGAACTCCCATTTTTGCATACACCTGAAAAGTCTATGACAGTTAATAGACACAGTAAAATGTTTTCATTTTCATTGCGGAGAGTGCAATTTATAATCACCATGGCGACTTAGATACTCTGTGAAAGATACAGTGCACAAGGACAAATATCCTGCTTGATAGTAAGTAAAAATCTCAATGCTTAACTTCACTTCTTACATTATTTCTTTTCATGGCTAAATTATTTTGTAATGTGGGCCATCTGGGGAATAAACTGCAAAGAGAAGCCATGCAGTTAGGTAAGTGCCTTCTATAGCCTGCTCACCTTGGCTATGACAAATGAAACCTTTTGGCATCATTCCAGATGTTTAGGGGAAAGCATATGAACAGGAAAGCTTTACTGGTAAGAGTGGACTCTCCACTGAAATAAACAAACCCTTAAGAGATCCTTACCGGAGATCCAGGCCAGCTTCTTTCCAAAGTATGTCCATCAAACGCAAAATCTGGAGTGTCAACATGTCCTGCCGGAGATCTATAATGGAAGGTTGAAATTGCTACTTCAGTTTCTCAAGAGTGTTGTAGATAAACCATCTAATATTTATAAGGCTTTCAGAAAAAGCTATCTAAAAATCCTCAATCCTAAATGTGAAAGCAGGATTAACCGTATCATTACGACTGATAACATCTGTAGATTGAAAACTAGTCAAAAAGATGCTTAATTTGTTTGCTGATGCAATAGTAAGCCCTGTTTAATTTATGGCAATACAGAGCAACAAAGCTTAAGTGCAAGTGTGAGAATAAAGAAAGAAGTGCTCAGCACTGCTTACCATCACCATTTTTAAAGATGATCCCTACAAGATCTCCTCCAAACATCTTATTGTTGTATACTATCCATAGAGGCTTCATTTTAGAATCCATATATCTACACTTCTCAACGCTAGAAGAAAATATAACAAATGCTATAGTCAACTAAAAATAGTTCAGTTGAACAGGACTAAGCATTGTTCAAAAACACAACAGAAAATGTAGATTTCCAGTTTGGAATTACTTAAACATTACCTCAGCTTTCATTCAGCTACTATGCTATCAGCACATACTGAGTTATGGATGAATCTGTCAAACATCAACTATGTTGAACACCACAACTGGCACTTTTAGACTTATATTTAAATATGTTTAGCTATGGTAATACGTTCACTAAGAGAGTATTAAGTTTCCTTGTGGATCACAATAATCTTCAGACTTTACTGCTATTTAACCTCGGGAAGATTGCCAACAGACCTTCTCTCACCATAGAAAGCGTTCCCTGTGACAGCATATCTGCTAAACAATACAGCCAAAGGAAGTTCAAGCACATAGGCGTTTCTACTTTAGTGTTCCCACTCAAAAGCTACAGTGAAACTTTATTCACTCATTCTTAACTTACTGTAGTTCTGAAAGTATAACAGAAGGATTCAGAGGAGACTGGAGGTCAGAAAGTGCTTCTCTGTAAGCATTTTGTTTCAAACACGTGTGCATTGCATCTTTTCCTTTTGCTTTGCTTTGTTTCATGGCATTCAGCTTAATTAAGCTGTTTAAAGTCTTCATTTTATTAAGGGCTTCCACCTGAAAGAGATATTTTATCTTTAAAACTTACTGGTTTGACTTTGCATGTAATACAATATAAAATTGTGTATGAAAACAAAAAGCAGTTACCTGAAATATAAAGCAATTTTACAACATTCTATAAAAAGGAAATAATAATCAGAAATTAAGATGGCATTTCTGAAACAAATGACAATAGACTTTTGGAAATTATTTATGTCCTGGAAGTACCATTTCTGTAACAAAAACATGGATGGGATGAAATCTCTGAAACCTCAAGTCACTTTTTAAAGCAGGACTTAGTATCTCCAACACAGTGACATTTTAATGTATGACAAATTTACAAAAAATCCTCCTTCAAAATTCAGTTTCCATCACAAATTAAATAAGGCATAGCATAGGTGCCTCAATCAATACTAAAGTCAACAGAAATTGAGTGTTTCATACTTCTACAAAAATCAAACATTACTTGAAGCAATGGATGAAGATGCTGCATTATATGCATCCAGTTAGTTGCAAACAACATATGGCCACATCACAAATTGCAGACATTTGTCACATACATAACTACACATGTTCAATATTTAAGACTCTGCTCTGCAAAAGTTTGTTCGTTAAAACCCTGCTGAAATCAGGCATAAGTTAAATGCTCTGATCAGTTAGGATGCTCCAAATCTGCATGCATCACCTAAGCAATATTTACTTTTAGAATGTGTAAAGAATAGTTTAGCTTTTTTTTTTCTTCTTCTGTTTTAGAAAGTTTTCTAAAAGTTTTCTACCAGTACAGTTTGTAAGAAAACAAGTAAACTAGCAATGTAAATATACATAACGTTAACAGATAAAAGCCCTTTGATAACAAACCTACATAGCATATACAACGAACATAGTTTCTACGCTGCATCTACATCTAAGCAACTTGTTAGCAGAATACGAAGTATACAACAATTCACGGTAGCCATAAGTTAACATGCTCAGCAATGTGCTGCAATATTCTCTAGCAAACTGCATCAATTTAAATAATTGTAAAAGATTATTTCTATTCAAGGAAGCCTCAGTCTAACTTATAAGGTGCTGAGTCAAGACTTACCACTTTTACAGACAGACTGAACCCTGTTAAGCAGGATGCTGTGGAAATTGTATGGAGTTTGATTATAAAACTGAGGCAATGGAGACCTGCCAGGTCAGCCATCTGTCAAAACTAAAAGCGCTCTGCTTTTCCACTATTCTAGGAGCTGTACAAACATCAGTGACAAGGGAACAAAATGGAACCTGTGTTGTACAAACAGGAACTTTTTGAAGTATTTCTACTTTGAATTTCTTCCGTGTTTGCACAGTTGGAAATTTTTTTGCCCCTTCTTTGATTGTACTGACATTTGTTTCCTGTGAAGTGCACAAAAACTTTACTGACCTTAGGTCTATTGCTTAAGCATTTCATCACCTAATCTTTTTATGATTTTGACAATACTAACAAGCACTCATGTAAGAGATGGTCTTTTCAATGGTCTGTGAACTGCAGAAATAAGGAGCACAACAGTACATGCCTGTTCTGTTTGTTTCTTGAAGTACATTTTCAATATTGACAATATCAAAACCGTTAGAAATAACAAACATCAGACTAACATTTACTGAGTTGCCTTTTCTGTCCTTATTTTTCCTTGATGTAGCAAATACATTAATTCCAGAGCTACAATTTTTAAGGATTTTATGTTAGCAATCTAAATTTTCTTGCTAAAATTGCATTACAGCCTTTAGAACATGATTTGCGAGTCTCTATTATTGATCTGCCAATAAACTTATTAGTCTGTTTAAAAGTAAATCTCTTTTTTTTTTTTTTTTTTAAATGGAAAATCTGTATTAACACTAAAATGAGTATTTGGTTTGCTTCAACACCTGTTTCCAGGGAGTACTGCATTATTCTACAAATAGAATAGACTTTCGCATTACTTTTTAGCAAAAGCTGTAAGAAGCAATCCAGGATTTATCCATATAAAGTTTAGATAGAAATGTAATAGTTTATATTAAACAAGCTGCTCTGATGGGATGGGGTGGAGGTTGGGGGTGTCACAAGTTTTAAGTGCATATAAACCCTTCCTCACCTAATAATCTGGACAGTCTACTTTTCTGTCTGGTTCGTATGCATAGTGCTGAAAGTCCCTGCACTTCTCAGAACACTATAAAAACAGGGCGCTGCCTCGGAGGCCCCACAGCACGAGCTGCCTTCTGTACCAGAGAAGACTGCTCCATAATTACAGCCATCTATTCAACCCACTCATTTCTCCCTCTCATTCATGCTTCCTTCTCTCCCCCCACATTCCCTCCTCTCTCCTAAACAGATGGACTTTGTCAAGGTAACCAATATGACCCATAGGAACACTGGAACAAGCATTTGAGTTACAAGCTAGACTAAGTCAAGTTTTAAAGAAGGAGGGAAGTTTATACCTGTTTAGCAAGCACTTTCATGTGAGCAACACTTCCTCGGCAGTAAGCTTCAAGTATCAAACCAAACTGTATTGAAACAGCAGGTATGTGAACCTCTGACCTATAAGGGAACATCACAGACGAAAAGCATCTTATCTATCAAGACAGACCACATAATTTTACAGACTGGCATTTAAAGCAAATAAAGTGGAAACAAAAAAAAAATGCTTCATGGTCATTAGAAAAAATAAAAAGGCAGATTTCAAAGGAATTAACAAAACACTCATAAGGAATGGTGAGTTTCAACACATGCTACTTGATTTTAGGTGATTTTAGGTCTAGGACTGTTCTGGAAGCAATAATGATAAGAGGTAGTTACTGGGTATTTGTTTTCAGGAACCTCTTTTATTAAAGAAAGTAATATTGATGGAAGATGATATTGAGAGTCAGGGCTGATGTTACACTGTGTGTTCTCAAATCTTGGTAAGGAAAAGCCAAAGTTTCCCTGAGGGGTACACTTGGAAAGAAACACTGAACCATATTTGCAGAACGAATTATTCTCCAAAACATTTTCATGTAGTACTTGCTCTTGTTATTTAGAAATATTAGAATAATTTAGTTGTATTTTGAAGACATAATCAACCTATAAATCCATCCTGCAAGATACCTGCAATTCATAGAACTGATCATCAAATGTAGCAACAACACGCAGAATTATTTTTATTTTCTGTTAGTCTTTGAAAAATAGTATTTTTCCCTGTTAGGTATAAATACTGTATTTTTACTGCAAGCACACTCAAAACAAACACTAAACTCATACACAAACCTAACTTACCAGTTAGCTAGAGCTGACTGCAGTTTCAAGTATTTTCTTCAAATAGTGGATTACAAAGCATAGTAATATATTTTAAATAAGAGTCTGGCTTTGATCTATAAATGCCAAAGGTAAAAAAAAAATCTTGATCTGCCTATGAGAAGCCTAATCTGGACCAACAGTTTCAGAAAGATGTAAGGGAAAAATTCTTACCTTAGATGCCAAAACAGCATCTGTCCTATTCTCCTATTAGCAAGTGCTCTCTCTAATAGAAATCTGGAGAGAGCGCAATCAAGAAAAGGTTCATATTTCAGGACTTGCACAAGTTGAAGAAGATACTGAGAGAGCTCTTCATCGCTAGAATGAGGTACATAAAATGAGTTGATAAAAAGGTAACTAGATTAATGACATTCCAGAAATTCAGATGCATATGCCAAACCCAACTATGCAAATCTAGGTTCAACAGGAAGTTTATCCTAATCTTTCAGTCACAAGGAGAAAAATAATACACAACTTAGTGCAATTACTAGATTGATCAATTTATCATTAAGTTAAGAGAATCTTAAAGTCAAACCTTTAAGTAAAAATGTCATTTAATCACGGGCCTTTACAAGATCAACATCTCAGCCTGAGCTCTAGGTTAAGCATCTAAGAGATTAATTATTTCATATGTTTCCAGATTGGACATTGGCTCCACTTCGACCCCTCAAGCTCTGATTGAGGAGCTGTATCTTTGGAATCACTGAAACCTAGCAGTCAGCTAACTCCTACAGGCACGGGCAAGAAGGGCACTTGAGGCAAAACTAAGAATACTTGCATACCTGTTCCAAAATCAGGAAAGCAGTATTCATTCTACTGAATGTAATTCATTGACATGTCTTAAGATGTTAGTGCCTGTTACCTGAAAGGTGTTAATTTATTAAGATAGATTCACAAACTGATCCATTTAGGTAAAATATTGGTGGTGCGTTACCAAAAACATAATGTTGTTTAGAGTATGAGAAAAATCAGAGACAAATCTTTCGGACACCAAGCAATGCCCAAAGAACTTATATTTCAGAAAGGCAAATTTAAGCACGTAGCGACAGTTCTTAAAAAAAAAAAAAATAAAAGCTTCTACGTTAGTTAACTACTGTAAGTAATACTGACAAAATAAAAATAATTCCAATAATGTTCTACGAAGGCTTGTACCTACCCCCTCCCACAAAAAAAAAAGCCAAAACAAACCTCTTAACATTTGACAGTTATGTTACTCCAGAACAAATCTGAACTTTCCCTGACTTTTTACATTCAAGTATCTTTCCTTTTATAAATGGCCTGAAGAATTCAGATTGTCTGCCTAGGATGAAACAGGAACCTTCTGCACATCACGGAAGGATTTCAGAGATGCAAATACTGGACTCTTTTGTTCTCTTTATCTTACTCTGAAACCCTTCAGTAACTTGGTCAAAATATTCAATCACACTGCATTGTATTTATTTTTGTCTACCGTTTTATTTCAGCTAATGGTATCACCTTTAGGTTAGAGTGGTTTTGTTTTTTGTTTTGTTTTGTTTTTTACCAGCTGCCTTTTTAAATAAGGTGGAAACTGATTTCTGATACCCAACTGAACATAATTTTGCTTCAGAACCAGAACTAAGAGTACTAGAAATAATTCCAGATGTACAAATTCTGTATTATTTGGATAGCCCAGCAGTTAGAATTCTTGTTTATTTGAAAGAAGTCAAAATATTTTTTTTTCAAATATATAGCCTTGACCATTAAAAAAAAAAACAAACAAACAACAAAAAAAAAACATTAAACTATCTACCACAGAGACTTTAGAATTCAAGGACAGGAAATGCAGTAATGCTGCAAATGATAATGTTAAACAACACATGCCCTACGTTACACTGAAGGGCAAAATTATGTGTGATAAAGGAAGAACCACAGATAGTACAGGCTACTATCGAGATCAAACAAATTAGTAATTTTTTAGTTTTTTTAATTGTATGCTAAAGCTTATGTTTCTATTAAATGATACAGCTAATACTTGACAAAATGACAGAGTAGATAGATAGCACTTCTTGTAAATATTTGATTATTATACCGTTTTGACTTTTCATCATTAAGAAGTTCTCACAATATCTGGTTCTCCCTTTGTCCAAGAAAGGAGTGAATACAACTCTCTCTGGGACAAAGGTACACTATTTTTTTCTTAGCAGCGTGGAAAATAATAGTCTTTGAATATAAGATGTCAGAGTAAAGGGGTTTTACGTGGCTTCCAATTTGTGTATCCAGAAAGACTGCTTAATGTGGTCATTATTCACAGCAGACAGTCCATTTAAATCTTTCCTCTTGGGGTTCTTTTTTCCTGTAGACATACAAAATTAAGTTTCTTCCCCTCGAGAACACCTTGTATGCTGCACTAATACGATATACTCACCTCATTTGCTTTAAACATCCCACTGCATATTCTCTCACGTACTGGTCTGGATAATTGAAATCCAACAATTCTAATGCTTCTCTAGGCAGCAGCTTGGGCCATATCTGAAGGAGAGCCTGAAGCTGTTTTAAAAAGAAGACTATCAGGTTACAGGTAAAGTAACTATTTAAGAAAACAGATGGGTGTAACTGCCCATGAAAACATTCATACTAACAGAAGAAGAGAAACAGACTGGTCTGACTGGATAAAAAAAAAAAAAAAGTGGGAAAATGGTCCCACTTCTGGCTGAGTTTAACAACCTTTAAAATTATCCTGATGATTTTTTGGCAGTAGACCTCATTCACATTTACTCAAAAAATCTGTTTCTTCATACATAGACAAGATGCACAGTAAACAATAGTTAGGTAATGCCAGATGTGTATTTTAGAAACTGAGTTTCAGTAAAATTTAGAGAATGTTGTATTAACACTCTCATAAATATGTAAACATCCTGGTAAAAATACAAGTTTGCTCTTAATAAAGGTTTTAAGATCATTTTTGTTAAGAGAGATCCTTACCAAAAATATATATCCATCTCAACCAACGAAGCATTTTCTTACATATACACAGTAATGGGCTTAAATGCAGAAAGGATGATTCAGATAGATATTAATAATTAAATAATAATAATTAAAACCCCAAATCCTAAAGACAACGATGTGCTAGAAAAAGTTGAAGAAAAACTAGTCTCTTATTTTGAACTAAGAAGAAAAAACATCTAGAGGTCGCATAAAATAAACTTACTGCATTTTATTGAGGCTACCCACCAAGGATATGTTTTAATTATATATATATATATATATATATATATACACACACACACACAGATATAGCAATAAAACTAAGAATACACTATTAGTCAAAATAAGTCTGAACGTGTAAATACAGTATAGAGTGTACACTTTTTCTTTTCTATGCTAAGAAGCCGTAAGTCATGATAAAATTTCTATTCAATCGTTAGCCCATGAGGGTCAAACACCACCAGTCTTTATATCAAGAAGCACTACAGCCATCAACACTTCCATATCATGAATACTTGTACTGAAATTCTCAAATAAATACTAACACTGAGCAGACACTTAATACCATAAAAGCAGATGTTGAAAATGCAAACAGCAGCTATGCCTGCCAGACACACAATAAGAAACTTCAAAACAAATGTCTCAGAATTTCTAGACAACCTACTTTAAATCAGGTGCAGAACCCACATAAACATAGAAATGTTTTGTTAATAATGAATGATCAAAATGAATGAAGAATCTGAGTTACATTCTGAAAAGACAAGTGTAAGTGGCATTACTTGCTTCAGAATCAGGCAATGAATTTTGAAAGCTGTGGTCGGCAGTACGTACATTCACTGTGAATTACATCTCAAGATACAGACCTCCTAACTTTGACTGCAGCAGTACTCAATTTTTGAAATAATTTCAGAAGTTAATAAAATGAGAAAATGTTAACTGATGTGACCTAGAGGAAGTGGGATCTAACTGGCCTATGACACAAGCAAGAAAATTCACCAAATACGCACTGCTCTGTTTACATTCTTCCTCGGAACTTTTATTAAGAGAAGCACATTCCAGCCAGCTCCATATCCCAGGTGCATTGCAACTGGCTCAAAAGGGCAGGTCAAGGGACATCAGAAACACTCATTGCATTTGGAGAAAAACTTGGATTATGAAACGCCCTCATCTGGTTAGACAGCAGAGAGGTAGCTCTGAAGAGCTTCCAAATGCATCTGATTTTTAAAGAACTTTTATATTTCATATGTTTCAGAACTTTTAAAAGTTCTCTACAATATCAAACGTTAAAATGCTACACACACGAATTACTGCATAATTCTCCTCACATGTGGGTTGAAACTCCTGACAAACTGTGAGAAAACGACAAACATTGAATTCTCAGCAATGATCTAAAGGTTTAGAGAAAGCTCAAGTCTGACTGGCCTTGCCGTATCAGTTCCACTCCCCCAGTGAAACAACCACAACTTCTTCCCTAACAAAACAAGTTTCCTATAAGAGACAACACAATTACAGAAAGGTCAGTAGTTTTCTTCCAGTTATTTCAAATATTTAAAAATTAACTAGCCTTTCTCTAGTTAGTGCCACTTCAGCAAGGCATCTAATTAATAATGTCTAATTTCCATTTTGAGAATAAATACTGTCTGTGAATCCTGTCAGACAGTTCTGCCATCCCACTACTCTGCTGAGTGAGGAGGTGATGGCAATATAAGGAAAACATATTTAGAATATGTTCAGTGCAACTATTCTATAATAAATATTGCAATACAACGAGAGCTTGGATGAAATCTATGTGATAAATAACAGAAGAAAGCTCCTTTGATCCATTGTACAAAAATTCATGGACCACTGAACTAATAGCTTAAAGATGGTTTAAAAATCAAACATAATACTCCATTTCTAAGAAAATTTACTACATTTGAGCTGCAATAAAAGAACAGGAAGATCAGAAAGTTCATTTTAGTTGTATAAACCAAAGTTCATTGTACCATTTCAACAATTTCTACACTTGAGGAAAAAACAAAACAAAAACTATTTACTAATGATTTGACTGCTGCATTTTTCCACCCCATCTTTGCCTTTTCCCTTACCTGAGCAACATCTTCAAGTTTGTTCCATTTTAAGGACAGCAGCAGTTTTGGCAATGATTGTGGAAAATTTTCACGACAGTCATATCGCAAAGTCCAAATAAGATCCATTTCATTTTCACAGAGCTGAGATAAAGGATCTCTTTCCATTATTTCTTTTAGCACAACAAAAAACTTCTTACCACCTCGACCCTAGAAAATGAGAAAAGTATAATGTTTTGATATATTCAGTAAGATTCTTATTTTTAGCACAAATGCTATACCAGGCAGAATATCAGATAGAAGTCATGAAATACAGGGGAACAATGATTACACCTTTCTTTCAGATTTCTGAAGCTAGTTCTAAGAACTGCAACTAGTACAGTTATTCAAAAATGCAGTGTACAGAAGTTTCTGAATAATAAATTCAAAATTAATGACACTAGGTGGCAATATTTCTATTTTCCAACTCCAATGGGGAAAACTCTTGTTCAGGATACATACACATGCTTTTTCCTTTCGTATTTCAAATGAGCAAATTTTATTGATATATAAATAATGCTTTTAAATTTTTACGCCAAAAGACACTTTTCCAACAATAACCAAAGGGAAGTACAGTTGCTAAGTGTACAAAGAGATATTTTTTGTCTTCTAATCCAGACTTGTCTTTTCCAGACATTTATCTCTGTTTCATCTCTCTGAAACATTAACATAACATTTGTATGAATACGTCTTCACACTGGCTCAGTTACTACCTCTATCCTCTTATACTCTCATGCAAGCTGCTGGGGCAGAAATTAAAGGAATAATATCAGCAACAACAGAATTCCATAAATTAAAGAGAGATGAAAAACTGCTGCATCTGAGTAAGGATGTAGCAGTTGAAAGGAGTAAATTAGTTTCAAGATAATATTCTGAAGAAAACAAAAAAAAAAACAAAAAAAAAAAAACCACGGCAAGCTTTTAATACCAAAGCCAACTTTATCTTCACAAAGCTAAAGGAAGTTTGAGTAATTTCAAGAGGTTGGCCAAAGGTCTTTACATTAGTGGAAAATGAAAGTTGAAAAAAGATGGTAGTAAAATCGGGACTGATAGCAGAAACAAACAGCTATCGTTAAAACAACGTTCTGTACAGGTTTTCCACCTGACAAAAATGTATATTTATGCACCTGTTGTACATACAACTTATTTAAATTTTAAAATATTGCCTTTAGTAGATGCTTACCGCCATTGCAGCATTGTCACTGCTTCTTGCAATCTCAGCTGCCTTTTCAAGTATCTGCAAAAAGATGTTTTTAAATACATTAGATTTAAATACAAATCTGACTGCATTGAAAGAATAAGTATAAAAATGAAGCAAATAAGGAAATTTCGCTATCTTTTAAATAATTAGAACACTATTAAGTTGTATATACAGTTGTATAGAATGAAAAAAGTATTGCTCCATCTAAAATTGGGTAAAGAGGGAGAAGACTTATATCAGCTTTAATCAGGCAATATGGGAAACCACAAAAGACTCAGTAATCAGAGACCAAATATCCAGCAAGTAAAATCGTGAACAAAGCACACATACCTGTCGTTGCCATTGCAGGTATTAAGTTCCTCTGTATGAAATGCTTATTAATGTCATAATCTGCTACTTGGCTTGCAAAGCCCACTCACATGTGCAAAACTGTGCAAAAACTTAAGTGAAGGAAAGTTCAGTGCCCTAATCCTGTTTGATGCTTGCCCCCCTGTGCTTCTTAGAGTTTTACTCTACTTGCAAATAAACTTTAACGTTTCTGCAAGTTCATCTTGGTTCAATTGAACTGAATGCCCCTCACTGGTGGGGCAGCAGCACAGATCAGCCCAATACATGACTCCTGCATTAGACAACAGCTTTCTTCTGAGTTGTTAACAGCACTTCTGCTCACTCAGCCCCAATACAGCTGTTCACTGCAAATGGATTGATGCTATGATCCAAAGATTCATCTATTTTTAGACATTATGTTTCTTAAAATAAACATTTGGTATCTGATTCTCTATTATCCTGGCAGAAACAAGAAGAAACACGGGGAAAATTAAAAGCAGCCATACACCAAGCAAGTCTCCTCTAGACAACTCTGAAAAGCAGATTCTCAGATGACATAATTTAAGCAGCTGCAACGTTGCTCCTGATTTAACTGCACCTTACACCAAGAGAATCTGAGACTGGGTATCTTGCCCTCTTTTCCAAGGGAGAAATCTCAGTATACCCACAGAAATGGAATGAAACGGGTAGTTTAGTGCTCTGATTTTCCCAGTGATGCTAGAGTTTATTGCTTAACAGTTTCTTAACTCTAGGGAATTAAAAGAAGCAAAAGCTACTGGGAAAAAAAAAAAAAAAAGAAAAAAAAAAGAAAAAAGGAAAGGAGCAGAATAGAACACATTTTGTAGCAGTTCCTCAAATGTGAAAACTTTCAGTGAATGTTTTGTTACCAGCTCTGCAATCACTTCATAAAAGTGTTCTGGGATTTTACTCTGATATACAAGATTTTTCAGGTAAGTTCAGGTAAGGTTCAAGAGGCAGCCAAATGAAAGTTACAATGGATAGTTAGGGCCATCAGACATTACCTTAAGGTTAACAAATAAAATAACTTTGTAAAAACTTTTGTCTGTGTTCACCTTAACGCTTTAACATCCTTGGTAACTCAGGTACAAAGCAACTAGAACAAACAAGTGTTAAGAAATGCTTTCACATTCCACTTCTGTATTTAGAAGGAAACAGCATAAAGTATTTATTTTCTAAAGAAAAAAGCTAGTGTCATGAGCAAAATGAACCATAAAGTATTACAAATAAAGCAGTTACAAAACTGAGAAATAAAAAGGCCTGTGTGAAGAGTAAATTGGCAAACCAAAACGAAGAAGGCAATTAGTCAGCACTGTTTTAGCTCTTACAGTTCGTTCAATCCTGTTTTATTACAAGAACATGTATTGCACCAACAGAGGGCAGTATTATGTAGCGCAAGTTCAAACAACTGCAGGAAGCAGGGAATTCAGCGGAAAAAGCAGAGCTGAAAGTAAGGAAGAAATAGCTATTTACATACAAGCATTCATGACTAATCTGTCACACCTTACCTTATCAAAGGGAGGGTAATTAATAGGATGTTTTGAATATTCTTGAAATTTAATGTGCAAAGCTGTTGCATTTTCAATGTAAGGGTTAGTCTGGACAGTTCCCATTGGATTTAACATTTCTTCAAGTTCATCTAAAATATTAGACAGAATAATTAATACTACAGGCCAGGCATCTATTAAAATAAATAAATAAATATTGAGTCATTGCCTTTCAGAAATTGCTTACTCTACACAGTAAACAGAGACATATTTTGCTGCATAGCACTTCTACAATGCACTGCATTTCTGGTACACACAATGTTGGATTATCACCAGTGAAAAAAAATGATTTTCCCTTTCCAAAAGAATCATAACATCAAGGGAAGCTAAGACATTGCTATCTGAGCCAAATCCCTAACTGCAGTCCCAAGATCAGTCTCTGTAAACCTGTATATTGACTACCTCTATATCAAATAGTATGGAAAAGAGTAAAAAGTTTTAAGCCACTTTTTTTTTCCAGCAATAGAGCCAGGTTGATACAGTATTTCTCAGGATTAAATTAAGAGTGACTTGTAGATTTCAGACTGTTGTCCTAATCAATCCAAATCATTTAGACCCTGTTTAGTTTAATATACATAGCACAAGGAACAAAATGAAACCTAAAATGCATTTAAAAAAAAACAACAGATAACAGATATAAACATGGATCTCTATTTTCAGGAGATTTTCTTTCCATAATAAAACACTGCGAATACTATTTTCAAAAGCAGGCTCTCATCTTTCCTCTTTCCTGATAAACAGGACTTTTATGAAAGACATTAAGACTTTACATATTTATCCACATAAAAAAATGTGCGTAGCAAAGAGATGATGACAAGAGAACTGGACATGCATGTAGTAAATATTCTACTATTTGATACTGGTCTTCTTTAGTCTCAAATATCTCAAACAGAAGTCTTAAAAATTAAACTTTACCAGGAAATGATGACCAGCTGTGCAGTACAAATTCTCCATTCCTCAGTTGTCCTTTATAATCAAATACCATGGTATTTACCCAGGCTACAGGATAGTGCTGTTAAAAGAAAAAAAATATTACATGGAATCAAGAATAAGAATCATTTTAATATTAATAAGAATTACTATTAATAAAACATTAATTAATAAGAATTTTAAGGATGCCACTCTGCAAACGTAAAAAAATACGTTTCCCTGAATGTGAGCCAAGATGCTAATTTTTTTCCTCATCATAACTTCTCAAGTTCTATGAGTTAGAACAAAACTAACTTTTAAAAATATAATTTGTTAAGCAGCCATTTGCCAACTTGCTTATAACCAAAATGTTGACGCCTTTTTCAGCGTCCTAGAAGAAATAAAAGGTGTTTTTTCATAGCAACATGGGATTTTTCATACATATGATTCTTAAATACATACATTTTTTTCATCTTGTATTCTTGAACACTGAAGAGAAGACAATGAAAGATTTTTCAATATTCAGTGAAATATAATTCAGAGGTACACACAGGGAAAAAAAAAAATAGACATACCACTTTTCCTGCTTTCCTAATGGTTTGGTATTTGGAGGGATTCATTGCCTTAGTTGACTTTTTAGTTTTCATCTTATCCATCACAGCATAAACTGCAAAACAGAGCCTCGCCATTCTTGGTAGATCACAGACATTTATTTCAAACTCCAGTACTTCATTCCAAACGTGGTCACTTCTCCCAGATATTTCTGTGCTTACAACTGTTTTACAAAGGAGCTCCGTACCATGGAATATACCAGCCCTAACATGAACCTGCAATAAAGAAATGAGAGAAAAAAATATTACAACTTGCCACCAAGCCTACAGATTTCTGCACAGAATACGACACAGAACATACATATATACGTTTATTCAATATTTCTAACTTGAAAACGAATGATAATTTTAAGATTTTAAAATTAAACAAGCAGTTACTGAGAACAAATTCTTTTTTCTTTGCTATTCATGTTCCTGGCCACCATGTCATGGAAGAAGAAATTACTTGTACAAACTAAAATTAGAAGATTGCCTCTATTAATGACAACGGAAACAGCCAGCACACTATTTAACAGATGCTGCTTTGTACACATGACAAGGAGTAAGACATACTTTGGAAAATAAGAGCTGTCATGGCATTTTTTCTATAGGAATTTTCCATATTTTTATAGAAAATTCTTTCCATAGAAATTACCTCTGCTGAAAATAACCCCCTCCCCCCCCCAAAAAAAAAAAATCTTTGTTCTGAGATACTTTTCAACTTACTCAACAACAGGCATAAAAAATAACACCCGGCTTTTCACGACTTATTTCCTCCAGAAAATATTCCATGCCTAAATCAATATTAAATTGCTTCTATATTGATTTCATCTAGAGAACAGAAATTATAAATAGTTCACGTGCTAAAATGGTAACTCCTCTTTGTTTCATCATTGAATTAGCTATGCATCCTCATCAGGACCTCTCCTTTTCCCATCCCCGTGTATTCTCACCAAAATATTTTAGAAACACAAAAATACTGGAGTACACCTCAAAATACATTTAATTATTCTTGCTCTGAGGACATTTTAAAACAGGGTAACAACAGAGATAACTTGAAAAAACAAAGTCCAGATTTTAGAGAAGCTAAAACAAGCAGCTACAGAAGAGATTTTATACCTATTTTTTAAAAACAAAGGTGAGTCACACTTAATTGGAGTAGAATAAGTTAGTGGCAAATCAAACATAATTCAATAGCAGAAGTAACAATGAATTACACAAAAGATTACTCGCTTCCCATCTGACAGTTGATATAGATAGAAAAATTGCATTTTGATAGCCAAATCAAAATATGCTGTTCAAGTAACATTGACATAAATGCAATAAATTAATATATAAATGCTTTTAACATACCTAACACTGAAAGAAAGCATAGGAAACAAGCAACAACAACAGGATGAAAAAGGTAAGACTATTTGTGCAAATCTAAATTCTAATCTCCAGCTAGAACCAATTTGTACTTCTAAGAAGAGAAAAGTTTGGGGGTTTTCCAACTTAAGGAAAAAATTATTTTTGATTTAAACTGTTTATAGACACATATGGAGGGATACTGATGACTGACATCAGAAATCACCTGAATGGTAATAATAACGTACATAATTCCCAGGAATTCTGTTTTGTCTTTAGCACCCAGAAACCAACAAGACCAGCTAGCTTGAACTATAAAAACAAGGAACGGAAAAGGTGAAGTGAGAGAAGAGAAAAAGATGGAGTTATTGGCACTGAAATTAAACACATTTTAGGTCAATGCTAAGATGCAGCTAATTCCTGCATTTCTGTTTAATAACATATGTACACAGAAAACTGCACTTTTCCAAGTTTCCACACTCTTGGATAGTTTCAATAAGAATGACAAGGAGGTCTTCATTTTTTGTTGCCAAAACGACAAAGTAAGAAATATGTCAACTTCTTTTAGGCGACCTTAGAAAATATCAATGGAGAAAGATAGGCAGTGAAGGAGAAACAGTCTATAGTCCTTTGGTCACCTTCAAGAAGAAGTTATCAACGTTACACCTAGAGGAGTAAAAGGTAAATTGGTTTTTCAGGTTCCTTATGTTCCTTAAACAGCCTTCCTAACATTCACTTTAAGCTATCGTTATTTCTGAGCACTGTCAGAGAAAGTGGGAGATGTTCATAATTTGGTATAATTTTTGGATAAAAGTAATTTAAATTACTATCACACATCAGGAGGTTGCTGTCATAGCACAGGCAGAGGTATTAGGTCTTGGAGGACACTGTAGGAAGTTACACTCCTCCATGACACAGGAGCTACAGGAATGTTCATTATTAAACTGATTCAGTTGACTTGCATATACATGTATACATATAATCCCAATTTTATTCCCAATCACTTAAAAGAAATATTCAATTTAGAAGACATTCACTTGATTCCCAGTGATACTCATAAAACCCACTTTTACCTATTTTTGGCATGCTTCCCCACTGTAAGTTAGGAATAGCTACATGAACATCCATGAAACAGAGAACACACTTTGAAGAAATCTTACTTCAGACAATCTAAGATGTATACAGAGTATATGTGGGCATGCATACATATACATAACTATGTATGTATATATTCATGCAGTCAACATTCCTGTTTACATTTACAGTTCTTTTCTAAATCTATTTACAGATTGCAACCTTATATTCTTCAAAAAGGAAATACTGTCTGTGGCTGATGCCAGAGAACATATTAAAATTGGTTTGCTGTGTTTTTGAAACAAGTCACCAGGCAGTCCTTTACTAACAAATTTGGAGATTTATTATATGTTCAACTCAGTTTACAACCAAATTCCTTTGCTGATTGAAAGCTATCTTATGGCACTATGATTACATTCAGTGCATTATCTGCTTGTGCTTTAAAACCAGTTAACAGTAAATGTTCTAGAATCTAGCTGATTTATTTAAAACCGGGGTTTTAAACTCACATTTGCATAGTTTTTGATATTGTTCTTTGACTTCTTGACATCTGATATTATCACTTTGTACGCCACCAGACTTCCCTGACTGGGGAAGTTTTTTTCATTTTGTAATTGTAAAAAGATGTTTTAAAATGAAAAATTCAAGTCATCAAATACAATTTGATAGTAACATAGCAGCCTGGGTATTTCTAGAACACACTGCTGTTTTGCCTGCCCTCGAGCAGTAATAATTTTATGATTTCCATTCCTACTAAATATAAGGGATTGGATTTTTTTTTCTTGTCACCCTGACACTCCATTTTTACTAATGAAACAGTGTTAGAATGGTGCAGCCAAATAGCAAGACAAAAAGAAAAGCGATTTCAAACATCATGTGTTTGGAAAATTGGGTGTTAGCTGAATGAAGTCACTGGGGCTCTAGGTGAAAATAACACAGTTCATGCTGGCAGAGTGCTGCCCCATCTAACAAAAATTTTGTTTCCCCACTACAAACACTGCGTGTATGAATTAGTGGTTTCAGCAAAAGTGAATATCAGTTAGTCCAAAGTACAGTGAAACTGGGGGAATAATAGCAGTGAGTTAAACATTACATTCTAAGGAATCAGAACTAGGAAACAAATACGTTCTCAATAGTGAAACAATTCCACAACAGCGTAGGTAGACAATGCAGAGAAATATGCACAAGCTTGCAAGATTAATGCATGACATTTGGTAACTACAGCACTTAGGTTTTCAAGACTACAATGCATTCAAAATGCTAAATACTCCTTAGATAGCGTCCACAAGAATCAACACTAAGGAACTATTAATTTTCATTGTTTCTCCTCAACATATTTTCTTTTTCCTCTAAATGCATATTGAAACTAATCAAACCTCGTATTTTATAAGCGTGTGTGGTATATACACATCTATATTTAAAATATATAAATGTACATATATATGATAGCTACATCACTTGTGGAATCCACCTTCTTCTCCTCCTTCCCTTTTATTTTAAAGCTCTAAGAGTCTAAAGAGTGTAAAGCTAAGAATACTAATACATAGCTAAATTATGGTTTAGATATAGAAAAAGAAAACTTCTGATTTTGCAGACATCCATTTCCATAGCCATGCTGTCTAATAGAGTAAAACTGTTCCATTTAAGTAAGGTCCATTTAGCTATGTAGTAAAATGGAGGTTGTGACAGTAGTTTTGAAGAAAAATGCACTGGGTGTCTTGAACAAAGCATCTGAACAGCAAACATCAATGGCTAATTGAATTTCTCTTGAACTTACTCAAATAATTGTTTGTCAAACCAAATAAAGGAAATTAACGCTGTTCTATTTCAGAGGCAAGTGTCTTTTGAGGTTTTAAAGTAATTGTACAAAAAGCTGCCACATGTTAACAACCTGTGGTCTGTAAAACAGTCAGTAGCCCAGTCATGTACATTTTACAGGAAGTGCTACTACAGCTTTCTTTTGTATGTGTGTGTGTGTGTGTGTGTGTGTGTATACTCAGCATGTTTAGACAATAAAAGACAGACCATACAGAAGCATGCTATCAGTGCTTAGACTCACAGAGAATTTATTCTGGAGTACGAAATTTCTTCAATTTCCCGTGGAAAATGTTTAGCATTTAATCTACTTTTGCTTGTCAGATGTTTATGGCAGTTTAGTCTGAATAAGCTTATTTCATACCATATCAGTACTTACAGATATCATCTTAAAAAAAATAATCAAGTACCCCATGAACACACATTTCATACTGTCTGTAACTATTAATAATGTTCAAATGTGCATATCCAACTTCAGACAATAAAGCAATACTTTCAGCAATAAATCAAGATCTTAAGCGATAGCACCAATATAACCAAGTGAAAATACACTTTCACTGAACTTAAACCGGTTTCATTCTGAGTTCACTACACATAGAAAAGCATTAAAATTATGAACAGAATGTCTTCTGAAACTAGAAGTAATTACTTACTTTGGCATTTTCTTCTGTATTTAGTTTATTACCCTTTAACAGAGTAATCTTGAAAGGGCTGCAAACATCCCACACACTCTGAGAAGGGAAACAAAGATGCAAGTTTTCTCATGATCAGTGTAACATACTTGGACCTATTTTACAAACTAAACATTTTCAGCAAAGCCATACATACAAACTAAAAAATACAGATTTTTTTTCAATATGAATTTGAAATCCTAAAAAATTAATTTGTTATCATAACTACACAAACATACCAGATGTTCTAAAAAGAAAGAAAAGGAGAAAAAACACTAAGATGAAGATACTGGAGGAAAAAAGAACATTCATTACATATTATTAGCTGATAATCCATAATAACCCTTCAAATGTATTATTCACTCTCAGTATATGCTAAATATTTAAGAGCAAAGCCACTTTCTTTAGAACAGCAGTACAGAACTTATAACTGGGCCGTAAAGCCATGGTATGTTTAACAATAAGGGAAGCACCACATTAAAAGAAAAGTTAGATTTATATGATGACAAAAGTTGCCGTCATTGAAGTGGCAACAGCATGCAAGACACATGGGCTAATATAAAAGAACAGCGACCACCACTGCCTAAGCTACTGGAGCCTGTGCATTGTGTTGAAGCTGCAGAATACTGATCTCTGAAATTCTCCAGTTGCTGGTACCAGATTATTACCTGCTCTTCTGGCTTATGGTTAAAAGTAGAAACAACAGCAATGAAAAGGGGACAGTGGGTCTTTAAGTGGAAGAGGGCAAGAAGGAGGCAAGAGTATGCAATAATTATCCCAAAAGGCACAAGGCCTGCTATTTCTGACAAGCAACTGGGGGCTCTGAGTAGACCAAGGAGACGTATACTGGGAAACAGAAGTAACAGCTGAAATCCCAGGCATTGTGATTTATATTCCACAACTCTCTTTTCCTTTTGGATACTGCATACTCTCCACATCAACTTACAGTTGTTGCTCTTGTTTTTTTTGGTGGCAGAGGAAGAGGAAGGTTGGATGATTTTCGGTTTATGGCAGCTTCTATGGCAATCATCTCCTGCTCACACATTTTCTTTATGGTACAACATTCAACTAGAGTCAGCTGAGGAAGAGTCCTGTTCATCACACAGTTGCGTATATACTAAAAGACCATGGAAAACAGTTATTAACAGAATATTCCTACAACTACTTTTAAATCAAAGAAGCTGTATTATATTACAAAGATACTAAGGAAATAGTGCATAATTATTTTACAATTGGAAAGTGCAGCAGACATGAGGAGGAAGCACAGCTTTGTTCACCATCTGATGGCATATGATATATGGTGAAATTTTGGCCAAGGCTCCAGAAACTAATAATTATATTAAGTTAGAAAGAGCTTTACGTACCTGAAACTGAATTAACGGGTGATCACCGAAAACGTACTCTAGCCTCCCACTAACTTGCAGCACATAATCAGCAGGATCAATGTCCTCATCTTCTTTTCCATGGATAGTCAAACGTTTTCGGATTGCCAGCTCATTCAACTTGATGGGATTCATGTTAGGAGACACCTGAAAACTAAATACATCCTAACAAAACACAAACAGGGATGCTGAATATCAAACTCATCACCATCAGACATACATGTACAAGGCTTAAACTGTAGCATACATTATGAATAAAATCTTAAGTTTTCAAAAATATCTGAATATATTAGAAATAAAGTAATTCAGATGATTTTTAAAACAGTTTGATACATTTGGATAAATCTTTAAAACAAGCCTCCAAGAAATATATAACTGATACAGATTTGTGCAACTTTAAGCTATCTTAAAGTTAAATATTCTCATTATGTATCTCTGTTCCAACTTGAGCATTCAGTGCTCAGTTAAAAATGGTCTACTTGAACTTTTTTATACTGTAAAGTGTTAAAATAGGCCGTTTTTAACCTCGACATCTTCAGTGCAACTGGAGCTATAAAAGTTCTCAAGACAGCCAATTCCCAAACTATTTTATTATCATAGGTATTTTTAAGAATGCAGGACTTTATCCAAATTCAAATAAAACAAATCCGAACAAACTATTTCAGATTTTTGTGTTATTTTTAGATTTTACTGAAGCAGAATCAATAGCACATTTGGGGAACATCTACTGATAAGAATTACAGGTACTGTACAGGTACTCTTTACAGGTACCTTAAAGGAGGCTGTAGCGAGGTGGGGGTTGGCCTGTTCTCCCACGTGCCTGGTGACAGGATGAGGGGGAATGGGCTAAAGTTGCACCAAGGGAGTTCTAGGTTGGATGTTAGGAAGAACTTCTTTACTGAAAGGGTTGTGAGGCATTGGAACAGGCTGCCCAGGGAAGTGGTGGAGTCACCATCCCTGGAGGTCTTTAAAAGACGTTTAGATGTAGAGCTTAGGGATATGGTTTAGTGGGGACTGTTAGTGTTAGGTCAGAGGTTGGACTCAATGATCTTGAGGTCTCTTCCAACCTAGAAATTCTGTGATTCTGTGTGAATTTGATCTTAATGTTAAACTTACTGTATTTAGCCCACTCTGGCTTTCAATTTGTGATTTTGCATGCTTTAAATTAAGCTGCAAAGAGTTGTTTCAAATTCATAAAAATAAATTTTAGATTGCTACCCATCTTATAATTTCTACTAAGTTACTGTCGGTTGTACTTGATGCATCATGGAACAATTCCAAGTCAAATGTGCATGCGGCTCATGTATATGCTTAAAATTCTTGGAAAACAAGTTCACATTCACAGGATTAGTCTCAATTATTGAAAAAGATAACTGATTCAACAGTGATTTAAAGGCTTCTAAATCAGGATGTTGATCTAGATTGATCTAGAACCTTACATTTTAGAATGCGAATGAGAGAAAAAAGTAATGTATAAATTTAATGGTATTTATCAGGATTAGATGTGTCATTTTTTCTCTTTTTTGGCCACTGCCTAATTATCCTCTATATATCACTGTACTCAGAAGAAAAATAAAGTTTCAAGTAATAAAGCAGAATAAACTGTTAATGTGATTTATGTACAGAAACACCGTCTTATCTGAGGGCAGTACAGAAAACAGGCATAGCAGCAAATACAACCATAGCATTCTGAATACAACATGGAAAAACTCTGCATTTCCAAAGCAAAATTCTAATCAAGCTTTTAAAGGCTATTTATGTATTTCTATAGTATCATTAGTTTTTGATTTCTGATTTTAAAAAGGTAAAGGTAAGAAGTTACTGCTTTTTAAACACTAGGGGAAAAGACAGGTTTACATGCATTTAAAGAAACATAAATGAAGGTCCTCTGTGAATCTTTTTTCTCCATTCATCTACCATATTATGTTTGCAAATATTGATTTCATCAAGTTCTGGTGCTTGCTTTTTATTCTTTTCGTGCACACATTCATGAACATGTAAATGTGCTAAGAGCAGTTATTTACAAACAAAGTGTCACCTGACTCTCATTCTGATTACTCGTGTTTTCTTTATATAGAAGATTAGCTGTAAGGAGCCAAGCAGCCCTAATGGAAAAATCTAACTGTGTAAAGACAGACAAAATTCGTTTTTTATTTTCTCAGTTTCTGCACGGCTCACAACAGCTTCCCCTGTTCCAAATTCTGCCAAACAGTGAAGCCTTTCTTCTCCTGTCATAATTGACAGTGAGTAGACAGGGAATGAAACCTTTTCTTCCCAGGAAATTGGTGCCCTGTGACAGCTGCTTTTCTTCCAACTTGTAGGTCTTTACATGTGTATCACAGAAATGGGGATCAGCTTCTTTCTCTTGCTCCAGAGCTGATTAGATTGGTTTTATATTGTTCTTTCTTTCTTGCAGTGTTCCTACTGAAAGGACACAACAGTATCGATACTTTCCCATTTAATTCTCCTGAGATGATTTTTAGTAGTCAGTGCAAGTAGTTTGGAACAGAGTTTACTGCTCTAAAAAACAGCTCTGATTTGAACTGCTAATAGCTTTGAAGGTCAGAACTGGCAGCAGAAGCATCTGAAACATTTGAAATGTCAGCAGCCTAGGCTATTACAGTGGCAGGCAAATGCATTTTGTACCAGCATGAACTTTTGCACTCCTTTTGTACCATTATCATGTGTATACATACACAATATTTTCATTAAAAGCTGACAAATACATATGCTTGTTCTTCCTGCAAAACTGCAAGTCCTCCACTAAGACGTAGGGGTTTTGTTATGTTGTTTGTGGTTTTTGTTTGTTTTTGTAAAAACACCTACGCACCCAACATCAGCTAGCCTTACTGGTTACCAAGTGTAGTCTTCATCTCCGTGCTTAGTGTTTCCGGAGCCAGCTATCATGTATTATTTTGCCTTTTTTTTTTTTTTTTTTTTTTTTTTTTTAGCATTAATAAAGACAGTATCAGAAATAATAAAGCTTCGCAAATCAAATCAGCTTAATCATTAGAACATCAGTACCTACCAACTAGGTCAAAATGGACAATATAAAAATAGTCTGATATATCGTACACTTCACTGTTATT
Organism: Anas acuta; assembly: GCF_963932015.1. Classification (NCBI taxonomy): domain Eukaryota; kingdom Metazoa; phylum Chordata; class Aves; order Anseriformes; family Anatidae; genus Anas; species Anas acuta. Next base: position 18,673,958 of record NC_088987.1, read on the forward strand.
AAAAAGAAGTGTAAAAATGTGAATGAGAATTGGTAGACTCAGGTAGAGTCAGAACAACTTCATCATCAAAACAATTAAGTACAGTAGTTTTACAAGGAAACTAATTTGTTTTTTCTTTCAAAATTGAGCTATGGGGTCTGTTAGCTGGACTACAAGAAACAAAAATGTAACTCTTGGTTTCAGTATTTATTCATTTTGGGAATAATAATTAATCTTTTTTTGCACTTACTTCTCAACGTAATTAGCAGATTAACCCCAAAGATGTTAAAAAATGAACCATGCACATAAAGAAACATTTTAAATACAGTGTCTCCCAATTCATCAGCATCTCCTAGACCAACAACTGATCCCCAGTGAAGTCACACAATAATAGTTGGCCAAAAAAATGTGACAACTTGGAAGTATGTTCTATGTTTTAAATGAACATGAAATAATACACAATGTAAGAGCTGTATATTTTCACTTTAAAAGCAAAAAAGCAGAACTACAATTTGACTTCAGAAGTTCAGTTCGTGACTGGCCATTGGCTTCCTCCCTTTCTTTTAAAAGTCAATCAACCTGGTAAAAGAATTTGCTTTCTGGATTAAAAAAAAACGTACCACTGATATTCTATTTCTCTTGCATGGTCAATCACATTCTATCTCAGATCAGAATTAAGAACAGCACGTTAAACATGATGAATAACCATTCCTACCTGGCAGTTATCAAAATGAACGGCCACTACAAGATTTCCACTATACAGCTTATCTTGGAAGTTCTCTGGGATAACAGGTTCCTGTTCTGGCGGGTATGTGTGCTTTAACCAGTCCATCCAGGAAAGACCCACGAGTGACTGAATTTTTTCCTCACTGATTCTCCGCATTTTAGCTCGGAAGTCATTCACTTCAGGATCTTGTAAGGCATCAAACTCATGAAGACCTAGAAGAGTAGAGTCCAAGTGATTTGTACCTACCTGTACAGATTATCTATTCACCTCCCCTCTCCAAACCTTTATTATCTTAAAGTAAGGTTGTGTAAGTGTTTTCTTCAGGTATTTCATCTAAAATGAGTGCTCAAAAGTGAGTTGGGTTGTACATTCTCCTGTACATCAGTGGACTTGCAAAGTTATTTCCACAATTCCCATGCATCCTGGCATGATTGCTTAAACAGCAAGAACCAATGCCTTGCTTAACATTAAATGGAAAATCCAACCTCACCGTGGTTTTGAAATAGATTGGGAAGTTTAACATCTCTCCTGACAAGAGACAACGCAAACAAAGCGCAGTAAATGCATCATAACAAATGCACATGGGAGGAAGTGTTTTTAAGCTATCATTTTCCCCCTCTGCCCTCTGAAAGATGATAGCGTCTTTTAGATTTTGTTTAAAAGGCAAAAAAGGAGAGGGGGCCTGCAAATAGATAAATTTATTCTTGATTTTTCCAAGTGATTAAAATAAACCTTCTACTCAAGTAAAAGTGACAGGACTGAAAATTCAACCAACCCAAGTCCAATAAAGTTTGTTTTCCAAAATATATAAAGGAAGAATATGCAGTGGAGAGCCCCCACAGCTGTGGTTTTTCAGTACTTCAGGAAGTTTAGGACCTGCAAGAGTGTTTCTTTCATTTCTCCCAAACTTTGAAGGACATTGTCCAAATTGCAAAAAACACTAAACACCTTTTGAGAATGAAACACTGAGTTTATAAGCTTAGACTGGAAGACTTTTTCACTACTGAGGTACAGAATAGGGGTTGCTGAAAGAAGGATCCTGTGCAGCTACAGTAAGCAAAATATGCAACCAACAAATATCAATCTCACGTCATCTGTCAGAATACGCTTGAATGGTTAAACTATCTAACTGTTTCCATTGTTGGTTTTAACAAATAGGCAGACAGCGTACTGCTGAAATCTAAACAAAACCTGCAGTATCTATAAAAGAGCTAACAATGGTTCATTGTCTTAAAACAAGAGGTATGACCTTACATGACCCTGTCAATCTTTACTGTATAACCAGACTAATTTAAAAGCTGAAAATTCTGAAATAACATCAAGAACGAGTTACTGTAAAACCTTTAAAAATAGCTTTTCATTGTTTGCTGAAAATCAGCACTACAATTCAGAGCAAAACCAAGAATTACATTGTTAACCAACTCAGAAAACATGTATACCAAACCCATAGTAATTTCTAGTTCCCTCTGTGTATCTGTTTGTTGTTAGATGATAACACTTCTCAGGGATTATGCTTTCCATCACTTAATATTATAAATTTTTCTCCCACCGTATAAGATAAGATTTGCTCCTTTTGTGTAGTAATACCATACAGTGCTGAACTGCAATACAGAGTAGCTTTCACCAACTTTCAGACATCTCATCTTTAGTGTTTAGTTTATTTTAAACTTTATCAATACTTGTTTGAGAAAGGGAAATTTTGTCAGGGACAAAAAGAGAAGGAAAATATTTTATTTTTTCCATTGTTAGCAAACAAGACCCTCTTACAAAAAAAAATAAATAAATTTTGAAAATGAAAAGCAAATGTAATTACCTTTGCCTATGAGGACACCTATTTTGGAATCCAACTTTTCTCCCGGATCACAATTCCTTGTCACTAGTTTAAGGACAGGAAGAAAGGGTCTAACATCACAAAGTCTTCGTGTTTCATCCTCTAATTCTTCATGTACTGCAGTTTGATTCACACATGAGAACATGTAAGAGTCAATCTCCATAAGGAGATGGAAGAGTGGATAGCTATGTGCCTGCTTCCATAACAGCTGGAAGGAAAAAAAAAAAAAAAAAGTAATGTTTTTTAACTTGGTTCATTTTTATCCCTACATATCATTATACATTTGCTTTGTCTTGGTTTTAGTTTCTATCTTGTGGTTATTTATATGCAGTAACTAGTATGCATAAACATCCCAGAGGTTAAAAGTACACAGGGACAAGTAATGTGAGGTGATGAGAAGGGCAACGCTAACCCTCATTCTGATGCTCATCCTGGGACTGACACTATAAAGTCCCATTTCCAAAAACGTTGCAGGACCGTGGCTGTCAATCACTAGGATAATAGAGCATTACTGATTTTGGAGGCAGATGGTTTTGGTGCCAACCAGCAAACTGTCATTCTCCTCCACGCATTCCCCACCTCCTATCAAAGATCCTCCCCTCCTCAAGACACATCTATACCTGATTTTTACACACAAACACAGCTGCACCCAGCTTCGTGACGATCGTAATGTATGGTCAATGTGTTCTCACTATAGAACTGATTTCTAAATAAGAAATTCCCCGTTGTCTGTAGAAGCTCAGAGTAAATGTACTGAACTGAGTGCTTACGTAGCAGATTCCACCTTCAGTAACACCAATATAAATCATCATAAATTCTTCACAGAAATTAAATTAGGAAATAAAAAAGAACTCTTTTACCTAAATACTATTAAATTTTGTCTGTGAGAATGTTTCTGTCCTACTTTTAAAGGTTTAGATTTTAAGGATTTGTTTCTAAAACTTATTTTGAAACAGGAATTGCAGGATCAATAACGAACAAAACCTTTCTTGATAAACCTTAAAAAAAAAAGTTGAACTGAACTCCTTTTGCCAATCTGAAAACACCTGCATATGTTTTAGAGATTCATACAATCAAGTCTGCCTTCCAAAAACGTATCTCAGTACACTGTGCCTATCTGTGCAAAAGCTTTGTTTGGCCTAGAACAAAAATTCCTATTTCAAAGATATCAAAAGACACCAAATCTATGATTTCCTCTGTGTTATCCTCCATTAGCTAATTACATTAGTTAAGGATCTGTGGTTTCATTTTTGTTTGAGTTGCCTACAATTTCCAGATACTAGTACTTATTATAACCCTTAAGCATCATAATATTTATAAAGAGGAAGTTCCCAAAACTGACTCCCACTGAAAGCAGCCACTGTCCATCACCCACACTACAGTTCCTGATAGAATTACAGTGTCTGCAGAAACTGATATATATGTATTTTTTTAATTCCTCAGCCCTCAAATAATGGCTATTTTTCATTTTTCCCCCACTTATTTTAATCTTAACAGTTCCTCATACAAGACAAATCCCCTATAATCGCTCTCAAATCCTCTGTTTATAAATCCAAATATCCCCAAATTAGGGTTTGTCACAGCAATGTGCTGGGAACAAAGCTGTTAAGACACCATGCTAGGTTTTCATTTTTGTTTTAAATTCAGTGATTTCTACAAAAGTCCTCCTTTTCTTTCCAAAACAGCTAAGTATCAACAGTACCTGTTTATAAGCACGTTAAGGTTCGATGTGTCGCAAACAACAAGAAAACCAGACAGGTCCCTTATTGTTGGCACTTACATACGTGTTTCTTAATTTTTTTTTATCAGTTGCAATTACTATCAGCTTTTTCACAGTTTTACTCACAGATTGTTTGACCAACTAAGCCGTTGTTGCCCAGGTTAACCTTTTACTACAACAACGTCATTTTTCTAGTTGGAATTATTTCAACTATTTGAGTATAGCACAAAACATAGATCACTTCAATTCCTAGTAACATTTTCATTCCTTCTACAAAACCAAGCGGTCTGCTGCTTAAAAAAAGACATTTTACCATCTAGAAAGTTTCAAGCCAGGAGTACAATCAATTACTTAAAGCTACTACTTATATAAAGAAAATGATTTCTATCAAGAAGTGATCACCGTCAGACTGAATAGGAATTAACAAACAACATGTTTGCTAACCAGGCACTGGATTGGAATGAGAAATCATCTTTTTCAATTTTCTTTTAGAAGTTTATTATGCTCAAGAAGCAGGTTACTTGTTATTGTAAGTCATCTACTACCTTTCTCCAAAGTTACCCCCACTTGGCCACTATCCAGTGAAAGGTCAGTCGATTATTCTTTAAACCTGTGATTATTTCCTTACATACCACGCTTCCTTCGCTTCATTTGGAAGTATTCCCTCATTTTTTAGAGTCAGCTTTTAAGACAATCCAAAACAAGAGGAGCTTTTTGTGAAGACAAATTTAGAGGAAATTCTCCAAGCAGTTGACTTGCCATTTCAGCTACAGGCTTCAGTTTTAAAGAAAATTTCATTTAACCCAACCCCTAGTTGAGCTGTGAGTCAAGCACTCCTACTTTAAGTAGTAGGACTACTATTAACTGCAGGAAAGACAACAAAGCTGGAAAAAAGAACTAGTTCTCTGTGCTGCTGACATGAAAAACAGAGAGACAGCCACTTCTGTGTCATTTTCAGTGTCACTCTCTGGTGTTTAGTGATGTTCCATTAACATTTATTTTTGATGCTGAAGTCTAATGTTTTCCCCCAGCAAGCATCCTGCTTGATTCTCACAGCTAGTCATGCTGAATCTTGATGTTGAAACTTGAATTTCCGTCCTTCTTATGCTTACCAAGCCTAGAGGCAGTTTTCACTTGGAAACAGCAAAGTGATTCAACTCTTAATATAACTCTTCATGAGGAAAACTGCAAGAATTTACTTTCAGTATTTTTTATTATTATTTTAATGAAAAAACTAAGTTGGTACAGAACAAACAAAACATTATTTTCTGTGCATAATACACACCTGTTACTAACCTGCCTAAGTTCAGAAGTTCTTCGTGTTTATTAAACTTGAAGGAAAAAAACAACCCTGTTACTAAAAGGCTTTAAAGCAAGTATTCTCACACATGTCAAGCTTCAATAACAAGCCCTTTTTCAACAGTCTGTGACTTTATTACTAGATGGCATTACCTAACAGCAAGACTCCAATCTCAATCTGTATCAAAGGAAATGGTTAAAAGTAACCTCTTACATGCAAGGCAACCAGATATTTACTATACCACTTAAGAAAAATAAATTATTTTAATTAAGGAATTCCATGGAATGCTATGCCTAAAATCCTACAAGTGAAATTTGTACTAAAGGAAGAATTACGAGTGATGTGTCTAAATTAAAGCTGAGAGGAAAGGAAGAGCAAAGAACCTGCAAGTCAGTAAAACAAATTCACACTATTTTTCCATTAACAATATATTTCACAGGAAAAAAAAAAAAAAAAAAGATAAATGCAAGCATGAGATCATGAATATTCTGTAAGAAGTTAAATGGAATCAGCCTGAAAAAGGAAGACAACAGGAAGGTCTAAGAACCCATAGTTAGGTGAGCTATTTTAATGCTAGCTTCATATTATGAACATTTGCCTGGCAAAAGGATGTTAGAGTTGTGAGAAACTATTTTAGATTCATGACTTCTAGATCTAGGAAGCTACAGTTACATGTACACTTTCAAGATTTAGGTTAGAAGTCTTTCCTTTATCCTTTCAAGTAATTTTTACTGCCCAACTTCTGTCTTTCACATAGTCCAGAAAGGAAAGATGGGCTGAAGGCTAAAGGTACCACACTCATCCTCTAGAGATCTGCTTCCCTGCGCAGCACTGCCATGAATTCCCTCTGTACCAGAGGGTACACCTAGCCTAGGCATTCTATTGCCGTGCATTTTTGACCACAGACGTAATTCCAGGAAACGTAACTGTGATAAAATGATAGAAGTATTTCTTCTAATAAAATAAGGGATCAATAAAGAGAGATCATAAAGCGCTAATATGTGACGGGCTCAGATAAGAATGCACATAAATTTGTACCTCCCTCTTGACTGTAAGTTTTGTAAGCTCCCTGTTTGTCCTCATCAATTTTATTTTGAACACTTTCAGAGTCAAAACAATGCACCAAATTCACCAAATTTCCATAACTTCAGATGTATGTTAACAGCACATAAGTATGAAAACTAACACGGAAGTACTCTTACCCAGTGTTACAAACATGGGCTTATAGAGTGCAGAAGATGTTATTGTTACTGTGCTATCCCCTGCTAGGCATTTGAAACACACCAAAAACAAGAACAGATCAAATCCACTGCTCAAATTTGAACAGAAAAAAAAAAAAACTTGGAATTTTAGCAGCCAGATTTTATTAATTCCATCCTTTTACAATTACACAAGATATCCTCTGGGTGAACTGTTTGTAACACTGTCTTTCAAAATACAAAATCCACAGTGCCATGTCCCTAAAGAATTAAAAACATTAAAAAAAATAAAAAGGTCAGTGCCCTTCTTTGGTAAAGAAAATTGTTTCCTTTGAATAAACAGACAAGGATTTTTCACGCTCATTTTAGAAAGAGACCTTTCGCACAGCAAATAAATCAAAGATTTCATTCTTTTTTTAAGTGATGCCCCAACTAGGCACTTGTACACAAACTTAAGAAGTGGCATATGTAGTTTTTAAGGCATCCACCTTTGGTGTCAATCAAACAAAACAGGAGCACAATATATGACTTCTATATTAAAAATCAAATCAGACACAACATCTCCTGTTTCCACACTTATCAAAGAAATGTTAAATAAATGTACAATGAATTAATGGTATGTTAAAAGTTTAGATGTAGCAATTCAGTATTAACATAGAACTATCATGGTAATCTCTGCTGAAGTGTACCATCAGCAAGAAGTTATTTTTCTGAGCCTTGACATCTGCCCCAAAACATTCAGAACCCTCAGAGACATGCATCTGTATCAATCATTCTGCTACGAATGCACCTTTAATTTCTTTTTTATGCCTACCCACATTCACTACTTGATTTGCCAAAAGGCACATAAAAAATCAGAAACAGAACACATTCCGAATTATAAATTAATTGGCCATTTGGTATTACCTGTTTAATATGAGATATGGTGGCATCTCGAGGGACATCCAGGTTGATGTAGATTCCAGTGGGCAATAGGAAGTCCACAGATATTGAGCCATCAGCACCAATCTGTGAATCCACTGCCCAGATGTCCAGGCTGTCTGTCACGGCAGGAGGCATTATGGAATCTCAACAATATCATAACCACATGGCCTTAGGGAAAAAAAAAAAATCAGTATATTTAACCTTCTATAATAAGACACACATTTTAAAGCTTTTGGAAAGTTTACATAAGTCTGCTTGTGCAGCTCAGCTTGCAAGTCTAGGGCCTCAAATGCCAGTATTGCAAACACACATTCACAGTTTTACTCATTAATTCCATTTAGTATAATAAGAGCACTTGCCTGATAAAGCACTTTTGTTGTGGTGTTTACATAACTTATACTAAGCTATAAGAGAAAAAAATAACTGATTAGAGGCTAATAAAACGAAGTCAGAAAATAATTTTAGATAATCATCTCCTTTAAATTCAACTCACTGTGTAAACTACACCCACTGCAGGGTAGGGGAAAAGCCTTTGCGTCATCTTCTTCAGTTCACTTCCCTGGATTCTTGATTTCTTATGCTTTATATTTCAGTTTTTCAAATTACAGTTTTCAATTACTCTTAATAGTATTAGTAGTGTTTTGGACCTTCCAAGTCTCATCTTTTCAATTAATTCTCTACAGATGAGTGAATAGTGATTTAAAGGGAAACACAAGTATTTAGGTTCCTCTTCATCCAGACCATGTCCTTCAGCTGACAAAGAGGTGGGAATTTGTAAAAGATTGTACCAAAGGTTTTTCCAAGAAGGACAGAAGAATTTAACTCCACACCTGTCTAACTCTTGTTAGACAACAAGAGATGAGAAATCACCACTCACTGAAAAAAAACAAACATAAAACAAACCAACCCAAACCACCAGATTGTGGTGCAACTCCACTACTACTGCAGCTTCCCCCTGCTTTCATCACTCCTTCCCGTCTCTTCTGGATCCCCTCCCTGCTCTGAAATCAGGCCTTCTGCTTAACAGAAGCTATTTCCCTCACTGCAGTACCAGCAGAAAAAGCAAGATGCAAGCAATACACTGGGCTGCTCTTTACAGCATCACAGAGCATCATCGTGAAAACAGAAAAAATAAAATGAGCACAATGACCATATGAAATCCGGTCACTACCAGTGATTACGTGGCAAAGAAGTCTGCTTAACACTTCATTTTTACTTTTAAGTCACTATGCAAAATCCTTCTTTAAAAAGAAATTGTTCTCCAGGTGCTAAATGTGTATGTATACCTTCATCAGTACCTAACTGCTTCACTTGGTCATGCCGTAGGGCTATAGATAATTATTGTGCTGTGCAACAAACTTCCCAACGTCTATGCAACACATTCATGAATACAGTTTTCCAATCCCGAAGCAGCTTGTTACTGTTTTTCTTCCCAAAGCAAGCAACCAAGAAACCTTAATAGCATACAGTGGAAGCGGCCACCAAACTGCACGAGGCGGACTGTGTCATAACAGAGGTGCTTCACTCCCCTCCCTCTCTAGCTTCTCATCCTTTTTCTTTGATAAAACAGCTTCATTTCAGAAAAGTCACAGCACCAGTAAATAAATCCAGACGTTATGAGGCACAGAAGTTAATGCTTCGTTAAGCTTGGTTTGTTGGATATTCTTATTTCACCGAAATTCAACTCAATGTAAAGCTCTTTAAAATTGCTAGGCCTTTAAACCAAACAATCTGCTGTCGCATGCATCGTGGTCCTCACTGACAACAGGGATGTGGAAGTGCTACTTCAGGAAGTCTCTTTGCAGACAGCTTGCAATGAAATAAATCAAGCAGAGCCAAGGCTGAACGTGCCTACAGCAGGTAACGCCATACAGCAGCAGCACAAAACCCACTACACTGCATTGCTTGTTACTGACAAATAAGCTGTTAATATTTTGTACACGTTACCAAGGGCTGCTCAGGGGTATTTTTACTGATCATCACTTTTAAACAACTAGTACCATTTGAAACCACCACTCCAAAATATTCCCAGTCCATATCTTAGAACTGGTTTCTATCCCTTCAGATTCTGGAAAATTATAAGACGGGTCATTGTGACATTTGGGAAATTTTAGGAGATGAAAACCTCCAGGACAGAGAGACTGTGCTGGCTAGAGGGAACTGAAACCGCTGAAAGCTCATCAGTCACCAACGGAATAGCAAATCTAAGCCCCGCATGGTGCCCAGCTAACTCCTGAAAGCAGCTCCTTGGTGCCACGGCTGTGCTTGCAGCTTGCCTGCTGAAAGCTGGCGTAGGTACGAGGCACTGCACGCAAGGCTCACCGCAACCTGCCAAGTAAATACACTGAGCAGCAAGACCCATTTGAAAGCCTTTCTGTTCAGCCCTCCTGAAGCTGTGGAGACGTTCACAAACGTGAATGCTACCAGCGTATTTTGTTACTACGCTAAAGATATGGAGCTCAATACTTTGCTTGTACTAGATAAAATTACAGTTCATTTTTTAGTAAAAACAAACAGGAAAAAAACTTTTAACTTTCAGAAAACAGAAATACGCAATTAAACATTTTTACTCAACAGATGCAACAATTCGGGAGCTTTTATTATCATCATCATCATCAAACCATACTTTATTATCATTAGGTTCTTATTTCCAAAAAAATAATAATAAACATTAATTTACATGGAATCAAAACCAAAGATTGGGGATGAGTGGGAGCAGGTAGACCTGGTGACAAAAACAAGTCAGGCATGAAAATACCTTATCTTAATTACTAGATCTTTACAAATCCATCCCTTCACTCATCCACGGACTTATCTCAGTGAGTGATCTCTTTAAGTTGGCTAAAGGAAAGAAATAAAACTTAACCCCGTCATGCAACACATAACACTATAAAAAACAAACATAGAACCCAAAGCCTCAGGAAATGTGTAGTTCCTCATTAGCAGTTAGTTTATCTTCAGTGAGCTACTCCTTAAACGGGGTATTATTATTCAACTTCTTCTATCCACACCTTTGCTTCAGTTTTGTTGCAACTGACAATAGCAGTCACAGAAAATTCACTGGAATGATCTAAACCTAAAGCTTTTTCATACTTGTGCTCATACTGGTGTAATCACAGCCTGCTGGCAGCTGCTTTCCGCAGCCATCACGGCAAAGCTGACTTACAGAACGTGTAGCTTGCTGTAAAGCACCAGGTTAACAGGAGAAGCAGCAAGGAGAAACAACGTTAATCTGTTCTATGTGGTTATTTCACTTGTAATTTCTATTTTAACTCAGCATGAGATATTACATATCAGAATCCTCCTCTGGAGGTTCTCCTAAGCCATCTGTGATGGCTGCAAGGTAGGTGCACCAATGCAGGTTGAAAATCCAAAGCAGCAGGACTTCAAAACGCCACTACGTACCTCTAACCTAGGCAGCACGAAGCAGAGATAGAAAGCTCTTCTAAGATACCTGCTTACTATTACCGACTTTCAACAAAGAATTTAAGAAGCCTCTGATGTCTATTTACATTTTCAGCTAAAAAGGGAAGAGCCATCGTTACACCAATCTGAGCACGCTGGGAAGCTATTCTTGCCTTCAGGCACTTACTTAACGTTTCCTTCCTCAACGAAACAGGTTAGTGCCTTTCGCAGTCAGCACCCAGTTTCCACCGGGAGCTGACATCACAGGGGTGAGGAGAGAGCAAGTACTGATGTGGAGCAGAGCGCTGACTGCCAGCCCGCGGTGGCTGTGAGCGTGAGTCACGGACCAAGCTGCAAAACGCCCCGAGGCACTGCTGCCGAGCCAACAACATCCCCTCCAGGAACCGAAACAAAGGCAGAAAGCCATCTGCGTTGGGAGCAACAGCACACAGGACATCTTAAACAACTTCCAGCTAAGGGGAAAAATAATCAACAATCAAAATAATACTAAGAAGCTATTTCAGGCTCTTTACCTCATAGCTATTTTTGTCTGCAGTTGCTGTAAAAACAACTTCTTATACAAAAGAAGGAAGTAATTAAAACGGTGCTTAATCTTGGCAACAAATACCTAATCAATGATTGCTTTGATTCAACAGGGGCAGAGCTCAATACTAAACGTTTTTCTTATGTCACAGGTCTGTAGCACAGACAGCATGCAAACTGTAGATCTGCTCTGAACTTTGAGTTACACAATTCAGATTTAAATATATGTTTATGTGAAGATAAAGCTCAAAACTGCTCAGTCTGTATTTTACTATATCAGAAGAAAGAGCTGCTAAGGCTAATGGAAAGAAACGGAACACAGTTCAGTAGATCATCTCCAGAACAATAAGAGGAACAAAATTTAAGCCTCATCTTTGTATTTATGTATTTAATGTCCGCAAACAAGAGGCCCTACAACCAGGGTTATCAAACCAAGACAACTGCCTGCAATTTTTCCATCTGTAAATATGTGTATCTGGTACGTGTATCAAGCATTAAGACTGAAGCAGAACTAACCTAGATGCTGAAATCTTGTAGGATAAGCCTCCACACTGTGCCATGAGATGGTTCATACACACACAGCATGGCGTGGTCAATACAGGGGCTGCGCCCCCCCTGCTGCCCATGCTGGAGGGAACACTTCACCTTCTGGGGCAGCCCAGACTTAAGCCATGCACCAAATAACATTTCAGTTGCTTTCAGCAGCGAGAATAATTCCCAAACAAAAAACAATTAAAGTACTAAATGCCCACACTAATAATAACAGAATAAATAATAACAGAATTCTAAATACCTTATTTATGAATTCCTGCAGAGCGTGAGAATTTCTTCTGTGAAATCAGTGTGAAAGTTACAGAACTTAATTTTTTGGCCTTTCTCTGCACTATGACCTTGATCACAAGATAATCAGACAGTTCAAGGAGGCGAAGACAGACAACAGACCACAAGCTCTGAGCAGCTAACCAGAATGGCTGTGTGTTCCCAGGCACTTGTGTTCTTTGCTGTCGTTTCTTTGTTTTCAAAGGACTTACCATGTCTAGGCAGACAGAAGAAATGGCTTTAGAGCTAAGTCTTATTCCAGAAGCCAAGAGACCTTGTGGACCTTGCAGGTCCACCCCCCCGCCCCTCCCCACTCTCCAAAAAAAGGCACCTCTCATCATCTAACAACTTTGAAAGGAAAAAAAATAATAAATGGTTACCACAAGCAGGCTGCTTCTTCACTGATTCCTAAGAGAGCTTCGGGAAAGATGACAGTCAAAACCAAGCTACGTATCTTTCTGTAAATTGCTAGCCACATGTTTTTTCCCCCCCCTAAGCAAAACATGGAACTAGAAAAGTGCATGCCTGGGCTATACAATGAGGGGTCTTTTTAAACAAAATACAGACAACGCTGTCAGCAAGCGTCAGGCACCAGCAGAACCACTGGGATGTTTCACAGTATCAGGTAACAAAACCCACACGTTTAGAACTTCCTCACGCATTACAAGACTTATATTTTAGACTAGAGGATCAGTAGGATTTGAGAAGGTAGGCGAGATCAGCTTGCAGCAAACTCAGTTCCCTAGCAAGTACTTCAGAGAGCCCCAAAGCACCCAGCTGCAAAGGTTTCACACCTCTGCAGTAAGTGATGGTAAGCTGAGTTGTACCTGTGTCATGCAGTTACCTTGCTCACGCAAAGGAATTAGAACCAGGAGGTGCAAATAGCTGACATGAAACCAAGTGCCATCCAAGAAGATATGAGGGGCAGAGTGCGTTTAGCAAGGGAGTGGAGATTTCACAAGGCTATCCTGAACCAAAGAGCTGAACAAGAGTCCTAGCACACTCAGAGGATCTGTCAGGAGGCACTGCAGAAGGTTAGAAAAGGAGTAACAATGCAATGAACTTGTAAAATGTGCCCAGGGAATGTCTAGAAAGCCACTACAGGTTTTTTTGTTTTGTTTTGTTTTGTTTTTTTGATGAGTGTCATCAAATACTAAAGCAGGCTGCCCAGAGAGGTTGTGGAATCTCCATCCTTGGGTATGTTCAAGACTGCTGGACAACTGCAGGCATGACCTGCATGAATACTGAAGCTGAAATTCAACCTACTACTTTAATAGCAATCCATGCAGAACAACAAAGGTAGCAGAGAACAGACCCTTATCATTACCCAGGAAAATTATAGCTACTCATTTAGCAGAAGAAATTTAGAATCACTTCCAGTTCTGAAAGATAGGCTAAAATTAAAACAAGTGGATGGTTTTACATGCTTTTATATTTTCTTCTCTTTCTATTGTCACCTCTGAATTTCTCCATACCTCCTCATTCCTCAATCGTATCTCAGAGAAAACAATGTTTTATGGTCTAAATAATTCCAGAAGTTCTTGGTGTTCATTCAGCACAATTGGATCAACATCAGCAAGTTGTCTTCTGAAGAGTGAAAAAGCTATGTTGACTTATAGATATGGAAAAGAAAAACAATTGATAAGATAGGAGACAAGAGGAAATTATTGGTTTTGTTTCATCCATTAGATAATAAAACTAGTCTTACTTCTCTTTAAAATACATTGTCACATCAGCTAGAGACCTAGACATTCAGAAGTACCCACAAATTCACATGGATCATAAGCAACAACCAATATTAATCCGCGTCAGGTAAGTTCTTCTAAAAGTGACGTACCGAAAAAAGCACAAGTTCTGAAATGTCACACTATGCCATTAAGTTAGAAACGCTCCTTTATCCCTGTGACCTCACTACTAATCCCTTAAGACCCATCTTTTGAGGTGTATTTTTCTGTTATTTCATATTAAAAGAGCACCAAAGTAAAATCTAATGCAACATTTGATCAATTGTCCTGAAGCATAAACAAAAAGAAACTAGTAAAAGACAAGTGAAAGAAGCTGTGAGGAAGCTGCTAAATATAAAAACCCACATGACAACGTTGGAGGAAAATTCCAGCACCTTCAGTTACATCTCAGAGAGTCAATTCCAGGGCTGCCTCCTAGCACCAAGCCAAGGGAGGGTTTGGGGGAGAGGAATCTCTCGTGTATGAGGAGGGCGGTTTCCATATGGAGAAGCTTTCATTTACTTACTGCTCCATCTACTATTTCAAACACAGGCACATTTTAAGAGCACAAATACACACAGCTTCTCAGGTTAAAAGTCATTTACATTTGCTAAGCTACAAAAAAAAAAACAACTCCTGAACATGGCCTTATTTTTTTCTTTTCACTATGAATATTAATATTTACGTGGATGAGGGGCAAAGCAGAAACGAGCTTATTTCGATCATGTAAAATCTAGAGAGCACTCTGCTCATCCAGCTTTTTGCTTTATATACAGTTATTACAGCTGCTGTGCACCACGTTCCAAGATGACCATCACTGTGATCAATACTGCCTTTTATCTGCTGCTTGCTCCATCACATGGCAGTCAAGGGGCTAAAAAAAAGGCTTGCAGTAGTGAAAGCAGTTGAAAAAGGGCCACCCCATCCAGACACACAAGAACAGTGTTGAAACAATACCTTACTGTCCCAAACAGACTAGATGACAATCTGACCACAGTAATTTTCTAGGAAACAGCAGCAGCATATCACGTAGTCTAAGCAGAAGAAACACTAAGCGCTTACACAATATAATCTTTGTAATCATTTTTCTAACTACGCAAACATCTAGTACTATAAAAAGATAAACATGCTACAGAGGAAACATTTGAGAACAAATAAGGGAAAAGAATCTACCAGCAAGGATGTAAAAAGAGTAAGAACATGCAGGAAGGCTTATGTCCTATGAAATTTATGAAGAATTAAAAAAAAAAAATCAAAGGCAAAACTTCTCCTTTATATTTGAAAGAATCCAGGTTTCTTCTGGAGACTCAGGTGAAGTCAAATACACAGAGGAGGTCAGTGTGCCTGTTGGTGGCTCTGGAGAGCAACATCCTCTCCTGCTGCAATGGTACCAAGCTCCCAGCCGCTGCCCCCGCAGAGCCGGTGTGCCCCAGCCGCCTGCCCTGCAGCTAACAGGCCGGCACCAGTGCCAGGCAGCTGCACGGGACTCCCACGTTGCCGATTTCCACTGTATTTGCACTGCCTGGAACAGGATCGCCTCAGACACCTCTTTGCTCTGCCAAGCCCCTTTCTTTCCCACGTGCAATCCCACCCGATGTGTAGCTCGCTGGGAGAGCGGTGCACGGTCAGACCTTCCCAGCCCCTTGCCCACCTCCCCGGCCACACACCACCACGGCTCTGCGGACAAACACCGCTTGTTTGCCCTGGAATCAGGGAACAACCTGACTCCTGTGGCGTTCAGGCACTGCAGCTGAAGCAAGGGCAGCATGAGAACAGCGCTGCTGCCTTCAGCAGTAGCCAGAGATGAAACAAAACTGCAGCCTGTTTGTTTAGAGGTTTAAGGGACGGGGAAAGCACCTGTGCTGAGCAATGCATGAGCTAATGACTACTTTCTGTTCACTGGAACTCACAGTTCACACCAGATTACCAGGAGCCCTCTTTTACAGATGGGATCTGATCCACAGACAGAATCACCACAGATGATCGCAGAATGGCCTGGGTTGGAAGGGACCTCAAAGAGTCCCTGGCTGCAGCCCCCTGCCCCCAGCCCAGGCTGCCCCCAGCCCCATCCTGCCTGGCCTTGGGCACTGCCAGGGATGGGGCAGCCACAGCTGCTCTGGGGAAAGTAGAAAGTCACACAATAAAAAGTTAAAGTGTATTCCATATATCATGTAAAACAATTCTGGCCTGCTGCAACTGGACAGTCCAAACTGCTTACAAATTTAAAAATAAAATACAAACAACTTGATTGTAAATACAATTGCCTAAATTAGCAAAGCTAAGATTTTTCCACTCCAGGAACGTCATGGTTATTTATCTATAATAGCAAAGATTTTAAGAATTTAAGATATCTACATTGTACCATGAGAAGTTACTTTTAAAGAGCATGCATTACTATAAATATTTCCCAGCAGTTTATTTCAATGCTGGCCCTATGGAGTGGAAAATTAAGTGGCAATTTAGCCAGGATTTCTTCAGAAATCAGAATAAAAATATCATTTCATTTTCTAAAAATATCTACATATAAAAAACATAAAATGCCTTATTTAAATGTCTTTCCCTCACAGTGCTCAAACTGGTAGCAAGAGAAATCTCTTAACTATTCAAGTCTCGATTCTCTCGTTCTCCTCATGAAATATAGATAATTTTCCACCAATAAAATATAAAATTACTGGTTTTTTTTTCCATAGCCATGAATTATTTTATCCGTTCATCTTGTGTAACTTCATTTCTGTATCAGAATTCCTTTGCTGTACCCACAGCAGCATACATTAGATTTTAAAAATTGGAGCAAGGGTTTTAAAACCACCACAGAGTTTTTATTATGATACTAATGCCTCTAAATGAAAGTGGGCCCACTTTAAAAAAAAAAAATGCTGAGTGCTTGAATTTGCAATTGACTTCAGCAGGATTTAGAGACAAGACAAAAAGCGAACATTAACTGACTCCAAATTAAAATATAATTTAATTTTAAGCAACCTGATTTGAGCAGGTGGTTATTCTAGATGACCCCTGGTTGTCCCTTCTTATGGAAATTATTCTACAATTCAACGACAGCATAATTTTTAAAATAGCACGTAAATGAGATTATCATCATCAGAAACTTTTTCCTGCAAAACAAGCGTACAGGTAGAGAATGGCATTATTAAAATGGCATTCCAGACCTGGAGACTCACCAGAACTGGCAGGAACAATGAAGATAAGAGGAAATTGCTCCTTTATGCTCAGGTAAATAAGCTTTGTTCCTGCTCCCTCTAAAGGTTATTCATAATGAACCAGACAACTGAACAAAACTTTAGTCCCAGGCTTTTGATATTGACTTCAGACAATTCACAGGGAGTACAATATTCATGAGTACAAAAGTAACAAAGTTGTTTCTCTCAGCTAATTCATGGCTATAGCTCGTTTTATCTTGAAATTGGTATATAGATGTTTTAGATCTATAAAATTTTAGGGGTGTGTGTGTATAAATATATATATATAAATAAAATGAGCTGCCGACCATCTTTTTGTATTGTACAATTAAAGTCAGTTGCAGAGAGAAGAACTTATTTCACCTTTAAATGCTACTGTCTGAAATTGTCTGCAGGTACATTTGATCACTGGATCACACTGAAGCTGGGACCACTACAAGAAAACATCCTTCCTCTTTCAGTGCAATGGAATCCAGTTCTGAATGGTCAAGAATGGAGAGAATATAAAGAAGTGGAAGAAAGCAGCTGATTAGGAAAGCAGCATCATATAAATAGCAGGTAACGTGATAGCCTTGACCAAGTCAGGGAGTTGGATAATCCGGTGTTCTGTGCTGGTAAGAACATATGTGGACATTCACCTTTGGGAAAATTAGTAAACAGCTCTCTTCAGAGATTTCAGGTGGTTTCAAGAAAAAAAGTGGTAGACAGAGTGGGACCTGACGTGAAGGCCAGTGCATTCTGTACTAGCGTAGTCCAGCTCAGTAAAGCGAGACTACAAATTTGGCAGATTAGACCTGGTTAGTTCCAAACCTAGGTAATTTGCTTTTGGTACTCCAGAACAATGTAAGCATTTTATGTACCAGGGAAAGGTTAGCATAAAGCGTTAGGATATGTTGAATTCTGCTTAAATGTCCTTGAATTACTCAGAACTGCCTGTTGGTTCTGTTTTATAATATCTGTATTTCATATAGCCCTATATATATGCACATATACATATTTATATATATATAAATTCACATATCTATTCTTGAAATACAAATACTTTCAAATTAAAGCCACACACACCACCTGTGTGTATATGTGTCCATATGTATATAAATACATATGCAAAATGAAAAATCAGACATAACAAAAAAGGTGAATGGAACTGGCACACGAAAAAGAAGGACTGGGCAGTCAGACTGAAGCAGGAAGGAGGAGAAAAAGTTGAACCTTAACACAGAAAAAAGATGTCATTTTAATACAGGTGAGACTAAAAAGTTTCTCGGGTTGCATACCTGAACATAAGTTTTTTTTTTCTTATTTCAAAAGACTACATAATGTGTCTGTTGTAAATCTGAAGAGATGCATTAAAATCTGGAGTTTTGATTTTATTGATTTATCTTACAAAGCAACTTGTAGCCTCCCCCCTTCTTACCCTCAAGTTCTATTGTTATACATGAATTGTACAAGATCATTCTTCCTAATCTAGCAAAAAATAGCAAATAGTAAATCAGTACTAATTCTGCTCCCTGGTGTTTTCTTGCCTGTTCTATCATGCAGGATAATTACTTGTTCCACTGTAAACAAGAAGGAAAGGGAAAGTAAACACTCCACTTAAAAGGCATTCAAATATATAACTGGTTAATATTTCATCTCAAATTGTATAAATGGACCTAGACCTTCAAATTTCACCAGCAGCCAATTGTTTCCTTTAGCTATTAAAATGTTACATCTCTAAATTATGTGCTAGATGACTTCCTACTATAAAAAAAGACCAGAAATTGAGGTTTTCCTATATATAGATTCCTCTTCACACAGGGATTAGAAGATTCACTTCTCAATTATTTCTGATCTTTCAATCAAAACCTCTAGGAAAGAGGGTTATCCTCCAGCAGACAAACTGTATGCATCAGAAAGAGGGGTTAAAAAAGTAAAATAATTAAAAACAGTGGGAAATTAATTAGGAGTGAAATTTTCTCCAAAAAGGAGGGCACACATTAAAACACAAAACTATCACATAAGCAGACTGTGCTTAGGATTCAAATACGGAGGTGCCATGGATTCTACAGGTTAGAAAGATGCTCTGTAAGGGGAGGAAAACAAAAATAAAAGAAAAAAATCAGACTAGACATTTTTCCTGGTGGGATCTTTTTGTTCCAGAGATCAATCTGGTCTGAATTTCTAATTTGCCTCAAGACGCAGGTTCTCTTGCTGTACCAGCTTCATTGTCACCCACTGCACAGATTCAGAGCTGGCTCTTCACAGCCATTTGTTACATTATCGGGACTGTTCATGGCTGAACAAGCATTGAAAGAAATACAGCAATTTGTGTCTAATGCAAACAGCTGGATATATTTTATGTACCTGTTGTGACATCCATAAAGGCAACTTGAAATATCATGCCAGTTGGAAACATCAAAATTCCATGCAATCAATATTTTTGTCATGAAGTTAACAGAATAAAGCTGAAAGAAGCCCTAGCCATAAGGACCAAAAATAATTAAGATAATTAAGATTGTCAAAGAATCACAGAATAATTTAGGTTGGAAGGGACCGCTGGGAGTCACCATGTCCCAAGCTTGTTGCAATATCCAGTGTAAAGCACAGTTACTTTGCCAAGTCTCCAAGGACTGAGGCCCCCCCACACACATGTTCAGGTGCTGACAGCCTTGTAGCACTCGCTCCAAGTTCAAGTACTCAGAGGACGGGAACTAACATGCACATCAAACACTTTAAACACTTGTTTATTTGAAACTTTAAAGTTATCAGTACGTATGTGTTATTCTGGCAATTAAAACCACTTTGGAAAAAATATCGAGTAGGAAAAGTTGAGCTTGTCTGACAAGGTTCACAGACACTTTTCTACCCCTATACACATCCCTTTTTTAAGAAGTTGTGAAGAGTCATTTCCTTTTGGCAATAAAAGCAAGATGCCAAAATACACTTGTTGAAAACCAAAATAAACCACTCCCTTTCAGTTCTAATAGCCAGGGCTTTTTCCTTCCTGACTATGCATTCAAGTGTACTTCCAGCAACTTTCACAAAATTACATTCACATCACACAGCGTGAATAAACCCCGTCCCTCCAAAAAAAAAAAAAAACACAGACAAAACATTATGCAGATTTTTCTCCGTTTCTAACCTGTACAATGATGTTTAAACATCCCCCATCTGATGCAAATAAGTTGATATAAAAAATACTACAGTCCCATTTCAAGCAACTGAAGCACACAGTAATTAAGAATTATGCTTTGTCAATTATCTACATTTTTAGGTTTCTGGTACCAAAACATGCAATTCGCAGTCCCAAAGGTAGGTAGCTAAGCTTCTCATACCATAAATGAGTCAAAGTTGAGCTGGAAGTTAATGTGACACAGTGCAGAAAAACATACATCTGAGATTCATAAACTGAAGACTTTTCCTGGGTTGATGGCTGATGGAACTGCAATACAGGATGACACTGCCACTGACAGCTAGACCCATTCTTCCTCCCAGTCCCAGCCATTCATTCCTTTCCTTGGACAGTCTAAGAGTTCATGTTGTACTGATACAGACCCTGTCTAAAAACTGATAGAGACTAAAAGCATCTGTTCTGCCAGGTTCGTTATAACTTCAGTTGGATTCACAATCCATTTCACTGCATTGACACTTGTAACAGCGGGATGGGAGACACAGAGAGCAATTACTGTCCAGAAGAAGGAGGGAAGATGCAGCTATAAACAACCAGGCTGGCTTAAAACAGTTATCCAGTGATAGTGACAATGGCAGACTCGTATCACTGGCTTGCAGGGAGGCTCCTATATCACACTGCTACATATATAACTTTCCCTTCCCTGGAGTGAAGTACATAAATACACGTCCTAGTGTTTTGTTTGTTGTTTTTTGTTTTGGGGGTGGGCAGGTTGCAAGGGAGATGACTCCCCTCTCAGATCTTTATGCATTCATCAGTCAGTGACGGGATGAAGACACCAAGGTGAGGGGCAGCAGACATCAGTGACACTCTCCATGGTGTTCAGATCACCAGGTTACACGCTGTTCTACGGTGGAAGGACTCTGTCTCCTCTACATTCAATCTGTATCACTTTGCAAATTAGAATTCAAATTTACTTGGCATAGAAAGCCAGCAGAGAAAACAGCACAGCTATTAAGGGCTAACTGAGAAAGGAAATATTTGATTCTTTAATCTAATTCTAAACATTGGTGCCTACCAGAAATTTTTAGCGTAAACACTGCAAACCTAGTAAATTTTCTTGTGCCTCCTTTACATTTGAAAAATGTATACATATTATACTATATTATACTATATATAGAGAAAAATACAGCTTCACTAAAGATGGAGCATGTTTACTCCCACCGAACAATGTTATCTATTGAAAAGGAAAAAAAAATTACGTTAAACATGAAATACTCTGAAATATCAAAGCCACATACAGAACTCCAGAAGTGGAAAGTTACAAAAAACAGTTTTCAAATTCTATTGGAGATGCAGGCAGGGCTTTAATATTTGCCAGCAGCTCTGGGTTTATACGCAATAGCCTCTGCAGTAGGCCACTTCCTGCTCAAAACCATGCCCAGAACAGACAGGATCCTAGAGAAAAGTAGAGATGAAGCCTATCTGAATTTCATAAGGTACAATTGCTACCAAGATGGCAGGTGCTTCAGTAGGAGTCCAAACGAGTGACCGTTAACAACTGACTGCAGTGAGTATGGAGTCATTCATTTTTTAATGCAACTTCAAAGTTAAATACAATAATAGCCCAATAACTAGGCTGACTTCACAAGATGAAAAAATTAACTGTAATACTTACTTCAGAGAACTTGTTCCTGTTTCAGTCCAACTGTGTAGTGAAGTTACTTCTATTAAACATTGCTTTCCTACTATTTCCCTTGTTTTCTCGGAAGGTTATTCAAGATGACCCAAATGTAACCTAAAAAAGAAAAACAGAAGATAATGTAATTCACATTTAGTTTAATGGTGTCGTGAACTGTTTGTGCAGAAATTTCTAGTTAATCACATTTTCATTCTTTTCAAATAGTATAATGTCATACTCATGTCACACAATCTATTTACTAAATGAGTGATGAATCCTCAAACTCAAAGGAAAGAAAAAAAAAAGGAAAAACATAGAAGAGGCCATTTCTTCTAGCAATATAGGTATAAGAATAACTGTATCATCTGCACATATATCCAGGGTCGCTCCAACCCAGGAGCAGAATCTGGCACTGAAATGTAAACCAGGCTCTCAGCAAAATTAAACAAGCAAACAAAAACATTTAAACTGGCCTTGGCAACAAAGTGGTGCTACCAGTTTGCATTGATATTATCTGCAGATCAAGCCACAAAACACCAGGCAGGTAACTAACTACCTTCCTCCTCCCATGAACGGTTCTTCTAAAACACCCTGACTAGTCTGTCTACGTTGTGCTTGTAAGAACTCAACGCAACTCAGCGATCAGGGGCAAGGGCTGCCTTTCCCCTGTCCCATGCAGGGCAGAACCTCAGTAGGAATTGGCACTGTAGAGCCCTGGGAAGCAACTTAGCTTTCTTCAGCGGCTTGGGGGCAAAATCAGTTGCTGCCTCACCTGCCTACATATGAAAAAAATAAATTACAGCTCCAGACACAACCTTTTGAAAGCAAAGTTTTGATATGAAAAGGTGTGAACTAGTCCAGAAACTTCCCATGATTAAAGCCTAAGCGCCTACAACAGCCAAATAGGAAGACTAGAGAAAAATGAAGGTCTTGCAGGATATAAAACTTGTAAGGACACAAGAGCAGTGTAAATGTCTTATAACCAATGCTAACGTACCAATCAGGCATTAGTGGAACCAGATCAATCAGAACTAAAAACTAGGGGCCAAAAAGCAGAAGTTTGTGAGGGAGTGTGAAATTCATCCCACTACAAATACAAGACAAAGAGCAGTTACTCCAGAACTTCCTCCTGAGGAAACAATCTTTCAGCATCTGTGGCCTCCCAAAGGGAAGACGAAGCACGTGCATGCAGTCCCACGTGCTGGAGCAGAAGCAGGTTATTTTTAACTAAAAACTGGTTACTCCAGCATCCCAGAGGGCTCCTGTCAGGTGTTTACAGATCAGATCGTGTGAGCCTGACATGCATCCTACATTCATGAGAAACCTTTCACGGGCTGCTTGTCAACAGCAACACGGCGAAGAGCAGTGTTTTGAAACTGCACAGGTGACAGTAGTGGGGTACGTGATGCACGGTGACCCTGACAGCAACAAATGTTTCCAGAGAGTTGGCAAACCACAGCGAAGGCTCCCAAGTGGAATGTAGGAGCCAGAGGCCAAGTGCACAATACCAGCTTTCTGACATCAGCCATGATACAAAGGAAAAACCTGTGACCTTGCTCCTTCCCTAGGGTGTATTATCCACCCATGTTAAGCTTGTAAATGGAAAGGAATCAAGTTTGTAAAATGGGAAGTTTGTAAACGTACATAACACCGCAGTGTTGTTCAATTTGCTGATTAGAAGATTATTTGAAAAGAAAGTAAGCCAGAAGTTTGACACACAGACAAATAAGGTGCACTTTGCATTTTTTCTGGTGCATCAGAATTTTTCATTTTGCATCAGAATTAAAAGCAGGCAGCCGTATCACTGCTGCTCTTCCTACTCCGACTCTTCTGTCCCATTCTTCTCTTTCTCTTCGCACCAGACTGCGGACTGGGACCCGGAATGAGATGGCTGCTCGGCTCCTGTGATGCTCCCAATCATTCCCACCTCAGAAAGGGCCGATCTCCAGCACCTCACTGCACAGGCAAGGAGGGCCAACACCCCTCAGATGCTTCCAGGAGGCAGCAGCCAACACGCTGGTACTCAGGCCGAAGACTGTCCCGTGGCTAAGTCACAGAGCATCTGGGGCCCACAAGCCAGCACTGTGGGAATTGCTCCTGTCAAAGTTTATCCCCTCTCATCCTTCTCCAGAGTCCCTCGCTTGCTAGTTTCTGTTCATTTCACTCCGATGCCACCCTGGTGTGCTTTCTGCTGCTCCTCAGCCAGTTGCAGGCTGCCAGGGGGTTTCTGGCCCTCCAGACCTCAAGGCACTGCTGCTGCACACAGACCCTCTGCTCACTGCTTTTTCAGGTGTTAGGCCCACGCCCTGCCTTCATTACAGTTTTATTCTGCACAGCTTTATTTTTCTAGCCAAGCAACCTTTCTCATTTTCAGGCGACGAGAACAGAGGTTACAAGAGATGGTTATCGGCACAGACGCAGATCCCATCTGGTCACGACCTTTCAAGCAGCAGTACGCACTCTGCCTTCAGAGCACAAGTGGGACGCCTTCCACAGGCCGGGGGCTGCAGTGCCTACAGGCCGAGGTACAGACTGGGCCTGCCAGCCAGGGAGAGCCCCAGGACCCCACAGACATGGAAACAGCCTCTGGGGACACAGGAGAGCTCAGAAGGACCAGCAGGGAGACTGAAGCAACTGCCTCGAGCAGGGAACATAACCTGGGCTCTGATGAACACACACCTTTTCCCCCACTGTGTCTCCCTGGGGAATGTGGAAAAAATGGAGTTGTCAGCAGGACATCAGCACTGGGCCTCCCACATCCCACACGGCTCTGTCAACCCTGGGCTTAGCCAAAACCACAGCACAACACCTTCGGCACCCCCCTGTGGGCCCACCCAGAGCACGCTGCAGAAAGCACTGGGGACCCAGCAGGAAGCCAGCTGTTTTCCCTTACACATGAACACTTTGCAAAATAATTGTTCGTGTGAATCTTTTCATCACACCCTTCTTACACAGATACATTTTTTATGTATCTTTATGTATCTTTATTTTTTATGTATTTTTATTTAAAAAAATGCCATCTTACAAAATGTTTCAGCAATCACTAAACTGCTGGGTGGTGATCAAGATCTGTGGCCATACAGTGTAACTTCCTAGAGCTCCACAGCCCTCCATACTCTGTGATGTCCACAGGAACATTTCCAAACGCATACCAAGAAATTGTACCAGAATGGAAGGGAGGAAATGTACAAGCAACCATTGCTTAAAACTTGTGTTGCATCTAATGTAAACCCAAAGCAACTGTAAGCTGAAGAAGTGATCCACTCAAAACCAAGTAATAATAAGAAAAATATAAATAAAAATCCTTCAGAAGCAGCATAAGATGCCACCCAGGAGTTACTGGGCTAAGCTCCTGGCCCTCCCAGTCTTCTCCACTCTACCAAGTTCTTGACCTGCCAGGCAGCCTCCCCTCTGCATTCTGCTGGAGCACAGGAAGGCAGCTTTTGTTAGCACGCTCCAGGTGTGCTTTAGGTAGCGGGACTCTGCGGGGGCTGAGTGGGTGACACAGGACAGCAGTTTTTTGACCGTTTTCCTCTCTATAGACAGCTCTCCTGCTCCAGAGGAACATGCTGAGGAAGGTGTCAGGACATCTGCTGAAAGCACTGGCAGCTGCTTTGGACAGTTACACAGATTGAAACAAAGAGCTAGGCTATTTAGCAGCTCTGGGTTCACATCTTCAGCTACCTCAGAGCTGTTGCTTGCATTTCATGCTCTCAGTAGCACTGAAGACTGGACAAGAGAATGTCAAGCTGCATTAGGTACCGTAGCATCCACAGCAATGATGAAACTCGCTTTTACTGAATGTGAGATGAGGAGATTAGCTATCAGCAAATACACCAAACAAATACCTTCCGGTGAACACAACACTGAGAAAAATAAAGCAACATTTTCTCCTCTCTTTCCTAGTCCTATGTTTCAGCAATGACACCCAGAAAATTGTTCAAGAACTCTCAGAAATTAGGCTATTGTACCACAAGTTCAGGAATTAAAGCAGTGAGAAAAAGAAGAGCTTGTAGAAGGCACATTTGGTTAAATCCCCGCAACCTCTGGCTTCTACACGCTGCACATTTTAACACGAACATCGAAAATCCAAGTTAAAGCCTGAATTGGATAAAATGATGTCCAAAAGCTTGCATAGTATTGTGCACAGACTGATCCAAGCCACAGCACTGTAAGCATCACCCTAATTATGCAGTGACTGTGGTCACTTCAACAGGAGAGACCACTTTGCCCTTCTAGAGGTGGCACTGTTACTTCTGCACTAATACCGTGATAAAATATTTCAATCAACAGCATGCTGGTTCACACACAGGAGCGCTTTGCCTTGTGTTCTACTTTTGTTGGCATTTGTAGTTGGTCAAAAACACTATTAAAAAAAAAAAAAAAAAAAACAGCTCAGCCTGTTCTGAACTACCTCACAATCCAGAACCACCGGCTGTTCTGTGAAGCCCACCTATCTCATGCAGGATCTTCTTAACCAAACCAAAATAGGCGTATTTGTCAAGCTCTCATCATGTGAAAACAGCCACAGAAAATAAATAAATAAAATAATAAAAAAAAAAAAGCAGAAACGGAAGCTTCAGGATACCAAGTTCTAAGCCAAATGAGACGAACAGGAGATACATGTCCAAGCTACTGGGCAATGACAGCCTTGATCCGTTTTTCCTCTCTTAATATGGACAGAACAATGACCACAGAGTTATCATGAATAACTTTAAAAACTATGGGGCAGTGTTCCTCTGTAAGCTACACAGATAACAGCCAGAAGCGTGATGTGAAGCGGAATTCAGTTATGTGTCTTCATTGAGAATAAGTTGATGTAGTGATTGTGTTTCTCGGGGGGGTGATTCAGAGCGGGAGCCCTGCTCAGGCTGCTCTGACTCACCCCCATGAGCAACCACCCTCACTTTACTCAGAGGGCCACAGCCTCCTGAAGCCACGGCTCTGCTCTGGGAGCCCCCTGCAGCCTCCAGCAGGTGCGTTTCAGCCTCCACGCGTTCTAGCTCATAACGAGGTGTGACCGAAGTGGAGGGCAAAGGATGATCTTTTGCCCTTACAATAAAGTCAATAAAAAAGCAAAAGACACAGGGTCCTTACTCTCACGGGGCAATGAAGGACCTTCAACTACAGGAGAAAAGGACAGTGACATTTTTGACCCTAATCTGACATCTGAAACAAAAACCTAAACAAACAAAAACCAAGCTTTTTTTTTTTTTTTTAAGCCGCAGACAGGGTTTTTTTTCTGTTTTGTGTTTCAGAATGATTCAACTGTTTCTCTTCTGCTCTGCCACCTTGAAAAGAAATGCCTCTGGGCAAAGCAGAAGTGGAACATACCACTGTTAATGAAGCTTAACTAAAAGACTCTAAAAGATAGCATGTTTTTTCCTCTCTGGCTCTGTTTGCCAATCTACTATTCTCTGAATTTGAGGGCAGCTTGCTGAAATCAAGATTAGCAAAGTCTCTGCAAGAGTGGGAGAGCCTGCAGATGCGCTCCGTGTTAGAGAGGGCTGGTGGCTGTGCTGGTAGCAGCAGTCAGCGAACACCAAACAATCCCAGGAGAGATTCTGGGCATGAGAGCAAGCTGGATGTAGGGTACTCTGCAGTTTAAAACACACAAAGTTCTAGGCTGCCTGCGACCGTTTTTATGATTTCTGATGACTCACAAACAAGTGCTTAGATTTGCTCTGTATTGGTTCATGAACAGGGGGGTCATATGAGTAACTTTTTCCAGCTCATTTCCAGTTCCAATCCAGTTTAGGGCACAAGTGGTTACTCAACTGGTTGGCTCAGCAGCTCCAAAGCTGGTGACAAAGGAACAGTTTCAGACTCATCCGCACAAAAACACAAGCTCCTCCGCCTCCCGCCAGAGCCCACACCTCACCTGCACCCCCAGGCTGCAGCATTTCTCCAGTTCTCTAGACCTGGACCATGGGAGTGACGCATTCGAGGCCACGGTCGCTGAAATGTCACCAGCAGCGCCCCTCTTCCCACGAGTCCATACCTGTACCCGTGCGCAGAGCGTGAAGCTCCAGGGCCTGAGGCTCAGTTAACCGAGCCACTGAGGAGGAGTTGAGGCAGGTGCCAAAGGACCCAGTGCCCTGTCACAAGCCCCTGTACCACCCACGGAGGTGTCTGCAATAGTCAATGAGCTGCCAATGACTGCTCTGCAGTCACTGCGCACCCTCAGCGCTCACAGCACCCAACGTCATCTTCCTGAATACTAAAATAGATTGAATGCCATAAAAAAAAGTTGATTTTGTGTTGATTTTCATTACACCTAAAGCAGTATTTGAGAACGTGCAGAAAATCACTAAATACAGAAATGTTGGGGGTGGAGGGCACTGCCAGCAGCACGGCAAATCCAGTGCCTGCGAGACTTGGAGCGATGCACTGCGAAAAAGTCTGCAAAAGACTTCTTAGGTGCATAGCCCTCCCTGTTTAGGCAATTCATCACAATTTTGGATACCTGAATATGACCTTTACGGGTAATGCGATTTCTTCTCACTGCTGCATCACAGATGTAAAAACACTGCAAAATAGGTCCTATTAGTCCCATCTCAAAGTTACCACCAAATCAACAAGGATGTACTTGCATTTTAAACAGAGAAACTTAACAATGAGCCTTCATCTTGTCTCCGCAGAGATCTTGTAACAATTAATTAGTTACTTGAAAACGTTATTAAGAATAGGACTACTCTTGATTTCTATTTCTTGTGATCTCTTCCATGCACTCAGTTTTCTTCAGTACTCCACATGCTGATGTTTCACTTCCCAATTACATAGTGTTAAATGCCTAATATGGTGAAACTCTGCAGATTTACTGTTGTTTAGTTCCCAAATTCTGCTTTTTGTAGTATATTTAATTTTATCATAAATGAGAACACGCTAGCAGAGTTAAATAGGCTAAACAACTCATTTTTCAGTAATTGTTAGGGGCCGTTCTGTGAAGCTACCTACTTCCCACTTTGCTCCAGACGCGTTTTAAAGGCTTTGTTCTCTATGATTAAAACAAGCTCCAGAGTGTAGATGGCAACAGATTTTGAACGTGGTAGTGTTTAAGTTAACTTCAAAGACACACTGCTGCAGTCTGACTTGCTGTTCCAAACAGTATTCATGGTAAGTGTCAACGGTGTTTCATCAGTAACTTGTACAGTGAATGTGATCTGAACTAGAAGTAATCACTAGCAAAGCTTGTGATGAAGGAGGAAAAATTCCAGCACCTCACCAACGCCATTTACCCTCAGCTCCATCCAGCACTCCAAAGCAAATCTGCTAAGCTCTCCTGGGCGCTGAACTGCAGTGCATTTTCTTGTTCCCCACTTCATCCTCTTTCCGTTAGTGAGACTTCTTCTATTGCTTCATACTCTGCTGCTGAAAACCCAGGGCGTCAAAGAATGACACGTTATAGGCCAGAATGTCCAAATTGGGCTCTCTGTGGGTGTATAGAAACCCTCCAAGAGCCTCAGCTGTGATACAGCACAGAAAGGGGAACCTGGAAGCAAGATGAGCAGGGTCTGAAGAAAGCGAATAGAGCCATGCTCCCGCTCACACCAGCTGTTGGACAGAAAACCTGACCTGCACTTAAATGGGTGGGGAAAACAGGCAAAACTGAACAGAAAACTAGTAGCAAGCCTGAATACAAGTTTGGGCTCTGGCTTAGTTCTTACATTTTCTCTGAAACATGGAAATGACAGCAGCTTTATGATCTCCCTTTTCTTTCTTGTCCTTATGTATGAATTTACAACTGGCAGTACAATGGTAATCAGTGCACCATTAACAATACAAAAACATAACTGGAAGTGATTTTGAGACCCAATTTTCTAACATAAATGAACACAATCACATTTACAGCTTCTAGCAGAACCCTTTGCATTAATAATTTTGTTTACAGCAGATTATTTTATCCTTTCATTAACTACTGTTTCTTCAATACAATAAAAGCTGCAAAGCAGAATATATTGCTAGGCTATCTCCCTTAAAGCCTCTTTCCATAAAAGATCTGATCTCAATCAACTGGCACATCCATTATTTAACAGGAAAAAGTGTGTGATTATCAGAGACTGCTGTCTTAGAGCAGACAAATAACTCCTAGCATCACCAACTTTTTTCTTTTTAAAAAATCAGCAACAAAACAAACCTAAAAAAGCTACAGAAGTTGTCCCCTGCCCCTTACACCCCAATACTACTAGATTTAATAGCTCTCAGGAATAAGCCTGATCAATTAAGTACCAAACACAGGAATAATAACTCAATGGCTATGTTGATACCAGGCTCACAGTAGGGGTTCTGTTTGTTTGTTCTCATTTTGTTTTGATGTACTGTTAGCGATTGCTTTTTCCAGGTGTCTGCACAAAGAGCTAAGCAGCTACGCCCCTGCGTGATGGCAGCATTGGTGCCCCACAGAACTGCCTGGGGAATACACGGCCCTCACGAGAGCAACCTGCCTGGCACAGGTGGATCTCCAACACCAGTGAACTACTGCTGCAGATGCTCTGTTGGATGAACTGCTCTAAGCACACGAAGAACAGCTCTGTATTCAACAGGATCAAATGGCAAAGCAGTTCTTGACACTGAGCTGAACCACAAGCAGTAAGAAAGAATAAAACACAGCCTTCTTAACTGTCTGCATAACATCTCTAAAACCATAAGACCAAAGAGGAGCCCAAGGAAGGCTGGACTGAAAACAACGCACCCAGGGCCATTTCCACAGCAAGGTGTAGGAGGACTAAGGAGAGGAAGCAGTGAATGCCTTGTAGCAAACATCTTTATCCTCCTCCTAAACAAGATTGACAATAGGTCAGTTTCTGGCAACAGGCACCTAAATGTTCTCTCCTTCTGGGACAAATGAGAAAGAGCTCCTTCCTCCAGAGCAAACAAGGAGAGCCCTTCTCTAGCGAGCTGCTCTCCCCTCCATCAGAACAGCTTCCCCTGCCACAGCCTCACCTCCAAAGAGCAGCAGCAGCACACCAGGGGTATGAACCTGGGAGCGTAAAAGAGCCCTGCAGCAGCAGCATGTGCAATCAGGAAAGGAATTCTGATAATATGCCATAAATTCAGTAATCAAAAAAAGCGACCCTTTCAAACAAAAGCAAGGGCTTTTCCATGTTCACAGAAAAAATAATGGTTTGGCTGTAATAAAAAATCTCCACCATGCTTGAGCAAAAACTTGATTTACAAAAGGGTGCAATTGAAGACTGAAATTCAAGTTCTTTCCCATGATAAGTCAGAAAGAAACCCTGGAAGTCCCTCCATAATCTGATTTTACTTCCCACAAGTAAGTCACAAAGTAAAGCACATCACAGACCAACAGAAAATTACACAACTCTTGGACCACTTCATTGCCATTGCATCCCAAGAAAACTTTCTTCAGGGTAAACATGTGTTAATCACCTACATGCAGAAGCTTGGGCTTGAAGTTTCAGGAATGTCCTTATTTCTGAAAATTTCTCCTTACAAAAGGGGTCACACCAATTACCTACGCAGCAACCCCTTATTACTCCACAAATGGAGTTAGAAAACACAGCAAAAAGTATCATGCTACTTTCCTGCCCAGCAAGGCCCAATTAAATTAACAAGGAAGAATCACCTCCTGGCATCAAGAGGGTGGGAAAATTTCGCAATAATTGGTTTGTATTAGGTCTGGCTCCAAGACACTTTTTATTTTCTTCACTTTTATCAGTCTCCAGACTATCAGCCTTGTGTTTGAGCTTTATCAGTATGGCACACAGTCAGCCTCTTTCATTCCCATGAGCCAGTAATCCCAGAAGATCAGCCTTAAGCCGCAATGTAGCAGTATTTTAAATATCAGCAGGTATTGACGGGAAGAGACAAGTATCCATCAAATGCTGAAGGCCTCATCAGATCCTGTACTTGTACACAATGGAAGCTGATGAGTGATCAAAGTGCAAATAAACCTGAAAATACAGCAATTTGATTTGTGAACTTCACATGAAGAACGTAACTTAGGGACCCTATAATAATTCCCTGCACTGAGAGGCGTAGGCAACAACTGCTCTGCCTTCTCAGAAATTTCCCTAGACTTTAACTGGAACAGGAATATTGCAGGAAATGGCTATAAATAGAAGGGGGTTAATCACTCAAATGTCTACTCCCATGACAGCAGTACACTAAATATTCCAACTTCTAAATCTTTTAATATGATGCTTTAGAGACTTTAGCTTCTGTACTGCTGTCTGCTTCTCCCTGCTTTTTATGAATAATTTCTCCTATAAAAATAACAACAATACAATGAAGGAGGTTTTCTTTCACCAAAAGCATTTCCCCAGAGACCAGGCAAAGTCAGGCTGTGCATCAGCTGGGACAATTTGTCATTATGGGGCAACTTAAATGTTGTTTGGTGGTGCTGGATGGTTTTAGATGAGGCCACTTAAAAATACATTTACAGTTTCTTCATCCTAATATAAAGAAAATAAGGCTTATCTGCTATTCATTTCAACTATCAGAGCTGCTACAAAGTATTTCTCAATTAAATGTCTCCATTTATCTTAAAGTAGCATCTCAAGCACTTTACGGTCGGTGGTAGCAGATACCATGTATCTTCAACAACATAATACAAGAGAAGTTTATCAAGCGAGACACTAAAGAAAAAAAAAAAAAAGAAATAGTCTCATCCCTGACGCACAGATGAGAACATACAATGATAGCCAGGCTTTTCCAAGCCCAAACTGCAGCTGTGTGACACACTTAGAAACAAAATCTAATTATTACAGGTCCCCAGCCAGTACTTTCCCCACAGCATTTCTCACCCAAGAAAATTAACGTTGAAGCTTTCACATTAAACAAAATGGAGTAAAGGAAAAATTACAGAGACCAAAGTTCTTTATTTAAAAGGTGGAAATAGATGAGGTCTTCTACTACTTGATCATAAATAGCGAGACTGACATTTTATGATAAAAAATGAGTGATTTGAACCCAATGCATTTGAAGTGATAGAAACAATGGAAGCAACCAATACGTAGATTCAATTTCAGGAGACAAAGAGCTGCTGCAAATCTCGACAAAATTATTAAAAATTCAGATAAGAAATTATGAGGAAAAAAAAAAAAAACTTGATTGGGGTTTTAATATTACTTCTAACTTTTTCAGTGGTCTTCACATTCCTGGAAACTTTGCTTTTGATGAAAAGCTTAAATTCCTACCAAATAATCTTCTCTTTTTATACAGTACCTGTCTGCTATTCTTATCACTTTAGCTTTTCATACACCCATCTTATTTACATCATCAGAAGTAGAAGCTACCATAGTCATCAAAACAGACTGCTGTATAAAAAACATTATATACTTGTAATGCCTGAATTCCAACTAGCTTGGCAGAATCATATTTGGTAGTAAAAAAAAAAAATGGTAACCCAATACCTTAGCAACAATTCAGTGAAGGAAAATATTTTTATTATTACTTAGATAAAGAATAGTCAGATCATTACCTTGCACACAGTAGAATTGTCAACATACCTACGTATCAGTATCACCTAATTAAAGCATAGATAAACATTTTTAATTTAAAAAAATGACTTCAGTACATCACTACCACTAGCAGTAGATGTAAAACAGTAACTCTGAAGTGCTGGGAAACAAAACTAGGCTGGGATGAAGACTGACCATATTCTGTACAGGTTTGATGCCTGTCTCCGGAGCGGTACCCCTTTAGCTTTAAACTACATGGGAAATTTTGCAACACTACAATGTTGTATTTGAAACTGTACGAACACAGTGAAGTTGTTATTTGAAGAAAAGTTAGTAACATAGATGGATGCAAACACTCAGTATACTAGAAAGGTTTTCATTATTATTATTGTCTTCAACCAAATACAGAAGGCTTTCTGCCACAGGCACTGCGCGTCTCTTACACGGATGTTTCAAGGAAGCCCAGCAGCGTCAGCCTGCAGAGGACTGACAGGCGGTCCCTCCTTACTTGTACTGCTAACAGCAGAAAGGAAAGTTTCTGGTTTTGCTCCAAAGATTAATGTATCATTTGCTGCTGACAATCTGCCAAACCAACCATGCTTTTCTTCACTCCAGAGAGTTCACAAATAACTACTCACCTTCCAGTCAGCATTTACCACACACGTTCCCAAATATACTCCTCAAATGAAAAGAAAAACAAGACAGCTCTCCTCCACACACATACACACAACCTTTTGCCCTGAAATCATTATGAAGAGTAAACAATTGAAAATACTTTGCAGATGCAGACAAGCATTCTTCATCTCCTCACATTATGGCTCAATCCTAACATCACACGGGTGCACAGAAGACTCAAGAAACTTTAATTCAAACCATATATAAGACAAATACAAGAAAAAAACTATGGTTCAGGTTTGGGCTCTTCCCCCTGTCCATTTCAATAAATTAGTTACCGGACCTGCATGCACTTTGTCTTGCTGACACCTCAGATGGCTGCGCAGGCTGCACACACACACAGCCCCTCGTTTTACTGCTGGCTGGGTACGAAGAACTCTCTTCTTTGCCGAGAGGAATCCCGGTCCTGACTCGGCTGATCTTCCTTACACAACAACTTTGATGGCTTGAACTGTTGCTCAGACCAGGGCACCCAGAGATAGCTGGACAGTAAATTCCAACTTACTGACACTGAGCTTACTTTTCTAACACACGCATCAAGTTCCCCGATTTGACTTATTCCTACCTCTCCTAAAATTTCAAATCCAGCGTACTGCTCCTCCCGTACAGTTGCTGTGACTTCCTTTTTCTGGAGACAGACAGTGCTATGGGCTACACATACAAATACTCCAACCACAGTGCCACAGAAAATCCCATGTTGGATGGGACCCACAGGTACCACTGAGTCCAACCCCTGGCTCCGCACCCAAAAACCAAACCCTCTGTCAGAGACCCTTGCCACGTGCCTGGGGAGCCTGTTCAGTGCCCAACTGCCCTCCTGGTGAAGAACCTTCTCCTGACACCCAGCCTGACATAGCTCCGTGCCGTTCCCTTGGGTCCCTGGTGCCCTTCCCTGCAAGCCCAGACAGTTTTCAGAACACCGCAATGGAAAATCCCCATATATATCCCAATACCCAACACCCATGTAATTCCAAAGGGAATGGATGAAAAACACCACCACCAAACTGCCCCACAACATCGTCAAGCACCGAAACACCCAGGATCCGAGCGCAGACCTACCAGACCATGACTTCCAGCACAGCCTCGAAGCCTCCCTGGTGCACCTCCAGCGGCAGGCTGCCAAGCCCTTACTACAGCAGTCTCCTGGCTTGTTTCCTTGCTGGAGCTCAGCTGTGATAACTGGTTCCCTTCCTTCCCACCGCTGTCATCGAGGAGTGCTTTCTTATCCTGGTTCCATTTTACAGAATCACACCCTTCACAAAACATGTCCCTATGAGAGGGCCCCACAACAAGGCACCATAAGGGTCACAAGCCGGCACTGCCAGGAAACAGCGGTCTAAACCCAAGGCAGGCGATGCAGTGTCACTGGCATGTTGATGTTCACCTATGCACCACACTGCAGTACTCAAAATCAGTCTTTTGGGGGTTTATTTACAGTCACATACGTAATTATCTTGTTTTCAAACCAGAATGCTTTATATTCTTCTGCTAGTAGCATGTTGTATACTCTTGAACATCAAAACGTTAACTGTATAAAAACTAGAAAATGAAATGATGCAACAATAATATCAAAACACAAGCACCTTGCTTACAAAAGATAAAAAAGGCATTGCTCAATAAACAGCTACCACAAGAATTTCAAGCACCACAATTATTCTGTTGTCTAGTTGTGTGTTTTGTTGTTTTTTTTTTAATATTTTCCAAACTAGGCACTTACTCTGATTTTTAAACTGCTTCAAACACTCTGTAACTGAATCCAAGCAAAAGACTTCTGCGTTAAATCTGTCACAAAACACTCTGAGAGCACGACTGCAAGCCTCTTAAAACGTTGGGTCCATCCTACTGAACGCCAGCTATTGCGTATTCCACACAAAAGCTTTGCTAAATTGGCAGTTCCTGCAATTACTGCTGAAATATTTCATTTCTTTGCTTAAATATCCTTTCTGTGTATTCAAACAGACAAATAGAGGACCTCCAAACCCACTGAAAAATCAGCAAATGCTTTGTGCCAATATCATAAACCAAAGACATGCTAATATTCTTATTAATTAATTCTTATTAACTGACAACATCCCTAAATGATTTTCCATGTCTTCCACACAAGTACTACCTCTATGAGCTAAACAAGCTACCACGCACCTGCTGCCGTGAGCTCCAAACTCCAGACTGGCATCACTGACCTCATCTTTGAATCCCCGCGTACTCTTGTAAATCCAGTTGGTAAGTACAGGGCTGGGAGCAAGGGGAGCACAGAAGTGACACAGCGCAAGGGCAAACACTGCAAGCTCTTCATAGACTCCAAACCACATAAAAGATTTCATCAGTCCCAAATTCAGATGTCACCAGAAGCCTCTGCTTTCTGCAGTGGACACCAGAGGGAACAAATGCCTCAGAAAAACCTTGGGAAAAGAAGTTAACAGCACTCTAAGACTTTGGTATTCCTCAAAAGCAAATTTCCAAAATGTAGTGACATAAAGATATTTATCATTCGTAAGGCTCATAAAAAGACCTCTCACCACCTCTTCTTAAGAGAAAACTAATAAAAAGAAGAAAGATGCCATAACATACATACAGATGCAAAAATTAAGCCCACAACACAACTTCTTTTTCCATTACGGGGCATACCTTTCCCATTCAATCACCACTATTTCTGTAGAAAAGCATATTCATACAGCTATTTTATGAGCAATATTCCCAATTCTTCATGATCTCTTAGAAGCATTTATTTGCAGAGGCAGATCTATCCCATCAGCTCAACTCACTCCACCCCTGCCCCAAGGAACCATGTATCACTTACTCAACAGTTCCTGTTAAAAATTAAGAAGTGAAGTAGCAAAAAATAAATAAATCTGTGATCACATGTCACAGGTAAAACTATTCAACATTACAGCAACACGCAGAATAACACAGGCATAAAGCCAGAAGCTGGTCTCTTTGATGGAGGTAAGATATTTTGATGTGGAATTCACAAAGTTATTCTAAAAATCCAAGTAACTCTGGCAAGTAATGACAAAGTATACAGAAGTAGAAGATCTTTACAATGCAGCAGTCCTTTACAATTCATTTTCATAGTGAAAATGTAATGCAAGACTACTTATCAAAAGCATGCATGTGTAAAGATTCTGAAAGGAACAAAAACTAAGCTTTAGATAGTGAAGTTTATATTAAGTA
Source organism: Anas acuta (assembly GCF_963932015.1). NCBI lineage: Eukaryota > Metazoa > Chordata > Aves > Anseriformes > Anatidae > Anas > Anas acuta. Next base: position 18,711,385 of record NC_088987.1, read on the forward strand.
CATTTTGCATCAAGAAAATAATTATAATACCTCTTAATGCTCCTTTTAAGGTATGTAGAAACAAGTATTTCCATACTGAGATTTAGGCCCGAAGACACATAGTGACAGAGTACAACCCATTCCCAATTTTAAGTCAGGAGTATCTAAGGTAAGAAACAGTAACTGAAGTTATCGCAGCTGCCCTGACTTTTTTTTTTTTAATGCAACTATAAAACACTTGAGGGCATTTCTCCCTCCACGGCCAAAAGCCAAAGCCATGAACTGGAGGTAGCAGAGACCTGGGCCCTCCAGCTTCATACAACCAATGTTACCAAAGGTTCCTTTCTGCAGCACACAGGCAATGAAACTGTAGCCACCTTAAACTGCTGAAACCAAACAAAAAAAGCAAAGCAAACAAACAAATCCAGGCAGATGGTATGACTGCAACAACATTACTTCTTGTCAAAGGCAACTTTGTTGTTGTTATCAGTTTCACTATTTGTTTCTTTAAGCTTCTGAAGCCAGGGTGTAAATTGGGTTACTCTGTTAGTAACTTATTCACACGCATATTTACTCACTGGGGCCTCACCCTGGGACTGCAGTATGTGTCACTGGCACCGCATTCCTGAAGGTACTCCCACCAGGCTCAAGATAAAAATTCACGCTTGTAAAACTGACAGACCGTAAAAGACAGTCAAGCAACAACAACGTCCTTTGGTCAGTGCTGCCCATGAGCTAAGTGACACTCCAGGCATTGGAGAGGTAGGATGCTTAGTTTGGATTTTTCTCTCCTGCACTGCTTTCACAGAAACTGGCAGCTATGAAAAAGAGATAACTTTTAGTTTATTACTTACACTCTGCTGCTGTCAAGCATGGCAGTCAGAAAACCCATCCGAAACCTAAGCATTGTCATGGACTTTGCATAAAATGTAATGTCAAATAATGCCTGATCCACAACACATGGCCATATTGGCAACCCATAGAGAACCAAGGAGAGTTTCCTTGTGCATCTCTAAATCTATGAAAAAGCACCTGAGCTACTTGAACTCTGCCTCTGGTCACCAAAACACACCACTGGCTTTCTAGCTAAACAGCCAAACGCTAGCACGTGTTTCCACCTACCTTAAAAACAAGAACAGTTCATATTTTTCCTGTATCCTCCAGTATACGTAACATTTCTGGCAGCTTATGTTTCTATGGAATTTTGTTTTTAAATGTCACGTTTGCCAAAAAGAGTACAGTGCAAACATATGCAAGCTGTAGAGAAGTCAGGCAACGTTCTACAAGCTTACTCTAAGTACAACTTCCAAGAAAGGGAAAGGAGTGAAATCAGAGGGAAGAGGAAAAATACGTTCTCTCCTTACTACAGCACAAGAACCCAAGAAAGAGTTTTATTTATTTATTTATTTATTAGGAAGGTTTTCTTACTCTACGATTTGGAGATCTGCCAAGGCTCTATAGACAATTGGGGAACTGGCAAATCCGTGACATCAGATATTCCAGGGAAGTGAAACCTGACTTAACGGAAGAGATTTTCATTAAAGAACAACAGATACTTAAACTGACTCTAAAAAGAAAAAAAAAAAAAAGTATTTTAAGACCACATAGAACTTTTAAAATTATTTAAAAAGCCCTTCGCATCACCACAGGCAAGAACCCCAGCAGAACACGTTTCCAAGCTAACCCCCGGCGGTTACTCTCCATACCCCCCGGACCCCCGCTGCTCTCCGCCCCCCGCAGCAGGGCTCAGGGGTGCCCGAGCCGTTTCTGCTGAGCGAGACTCGCTCCTGCCCGGCCTCCCCCGAGCCCTGCTGGCTCCGGAGCTGCCCGGCCGGGCCGTGCCTCGCTCCCCAGTGCCTGGATCCCTGGTGGGAGCGCCCTGCCCAGCGGCCCCGCAGCCCCCCCACGCACGGCCACCCCGGCCCCCCGCGAGCCCCCCGATCGAGCACCCACCGTGTGGCGAGGCGCCGCAGCCCGGAGCCGCCCCCTTCCTGCCGAGCTCTCCGTGGCGGGGAGGGACCCGAGGGAGCCGGGGAGGGGCCGCACGGCGCTGGGGGAGCCCCGCGGGCAGCGCGGCCGCAGCCGCCCCTCAGCCCCCGCCGGCCCGGCCCGGCCCCGCCGCCGGTAACGGCCCCGCGGGCACTGCGGGGAGGGGGCGGTTGCCATGGCGACAGCTTCACCCCCGGCCCGCCCCCCGGCCAATCAGCACGCGGCTTTCAATATCGAGCCGCCGGCGGCAGCCAATCAGGAGGCGCGTCCCTCCCCGCGCGGCGCTGCCCGGGTCCATTTTGCCCCGGGGGCCGGGGCCGGGTGGGGAAGGGCTCGGGGCCCGGGGCCCGCTCCCGCTGCACTGAGGGGAAGCTGAGGGGAAGCCGGGCGAGGCTCGCCCTGCCCTGCCCTGCCCGCAGCCCCACGCGTGTCCCCGCTCCCCCTCCCGTTGTAAAACGCGGCTCGGTGCCTGCCCGGCTCCGCCCAGGCGCTGAGAGCTCATTACAGGGGATCAGGAACACCCCGGGGGGGGGGGGTCCTGCCTCAACCCGCCCCGGAGCCCTGCGGGCGGCACAAAGCTCGCCCCGCTCCCCTGGGGACATTTCGGATTATTTTGCGGGGTTTCGAAAACACCGTGTGCCCGCACGCTGTGTCAGTCGGCGGCTCTGAAAATGTATTCGCTACTGAAATGTGTTTCTGAAAATCCAGTACTCGTGAAACGCAGCATCACAAACAGTCCCAGACACGCAGCTTTTCGAGGCAGTCTCATTCCTGTGTTTTTCACATTGCTTATTCCAGATAGTCTTGGCCCGGATACTCAAACCTTGGCCGCTGGTTGGCCTTCGTGATGACAAATGGTTTTGTGTCTGCCTATTCTTGGAAAGGCTGGGCAACATTTTTTAGCAAAGAGCTCTTCACTCAAGATTTTGCAACGTGACATTGTTGTTCTACAGGCTGTGGTACAGCCTTTGGAAAGTGTAAAGCAGCTCTGATGCCACTGACTTACTGGATTAACCGCAGGGCTACAATCCAGAAACTTTAAAACATTTCCTGCGCTGCCATCTTTCAGGTGAATGCCGATGCCTTGCAGTGCCTGTCACACAGGGCCACAAGCACCTACACCTTGTCTTGTAGACACCTTTTGCTACAGGTAGATTTCAGTGAACCCCACTCAGAGTTTTTCTGTAGGTTTGTGACCCACACTTCAAATCTCTTTGTTGGATTCTCTTTTCTGCTTTAATGCCTCAGTATTTAATGGTGGGAGTGAAGAGACCTCACTCAGAAGTTACCTACATACTTCGTATGACAGTCGAGCAACTTGCACGACATTCATGTTCTTGGCAGACACGGAGCTGCTCTGCACAGTGCGTGCAACATGGGTAACAAACTTGTCTGAAGCATCTTAAGTAAACATTATTTTTTTTTTACTCTAGATGTCAGTGAAAAAAAATGAGGTTTTCAGTATAATTTTAATTTTCAATTTCCTTATTTTTAGATTCGCTCCCTTCCCCCTTCACAAAACAACAAGTGCTCTATTATTCTACCCCCCCCCAGGCTATTGTTACACATGTTCTCAGTATAACAAAAGGTTTTTGTCTAAAAAGACTGTATCTGAGTCATGTCTTTGCATGTGAAACAGCTGTACACCTAGGGCACATTCTTGGTCACTTGAAAGTGTGTCATTTTTAGCATTCTGGGCTTACATTATTTTAGCTCTGTGCAACTGCAACGATCAGGAAAGGGAATTAACACCCAAGCTGTCTGCACATCTGCAGGCATCACAGAACCGCCACCGCAGACCTTGGCAGAGGAGAAAGAAAATGCGAGTGGAAATGCAGCGTGAAGGATGTTTGGCCAAAAGCAGAAAAAAATAGTCTGAAAAAAAAAAAAAAAGAAGAAAATCTAAAGGACGATGATCCAAAACAGCCAGGAGATGCCTAGAAATCATTTATAATAAAACTTTAATGCTGATGGCAACTTACTAGTGTCCTGTATTCACTCCTTTTAAGTCTTCATCTGTACTAGAACAAATAGCCTCCAACACCTAAGGTTGTTACCATGTGGAGGAAAGAAATTTCAGCGCCAAACAAGAAAGAGTAAGAGGTGCTAATAAGTAACCAAATCATTCTGGTGTGACAGTTTTGTGCCTTGTATTTAGAAAAAACAAATCACAGGAATCAGGTTTAACTAGCAAAGTTTATATTCAGTCTCCTAAAAAGAAAATATTAAAGACATTCCTAAGGAATTTGGTATGTTTACTAAGCCTACCCACGACTGACTGCACGAGGTCAGTCTTGCAATACCATCTAACATGCCACAGCTTATAAGCGACGTGATACAGGAGGATATGGTGTGAGTCTCAGCTGCTAAATAAACCTGGTCGGCTGGACTGGACCTTCCCGGCCTCTGCAGGTGTTGGACCAACCCAGGGGATCAAAGCCGCCTGCTGCCACCAGGGCCTCTGGGGTACGCTGCTATAGTGCTAATGGCTGCGATGAAGACCTGATGACCCTCACCCAGCTCCAACTGGAAAGCAAAACGCTCCCTCCGAAGGTGTTCTGCGCAGCTCCGCTCCTGTAAGAAGCTGCTCTTTGTTCTGCACAATGACTGCAACGAAGGGGGAGGCAACACCACATAATGGACTGAGTGACACTCAGTACCAGACTGCAAATGCAGATGTCAGACAAATGGATGCTGAATTTGGCCAATGAAGCTACAGCCTGCAGTGAGAACAGGCAGCTTTTAACACTGCTTTGCTAAACCGTGACTTGGTATGTGCAAAATGCAGTGGGAAACTTCTGAGGACTTGTGGCATGTGTAGAGGGGCAAGCTGTTACCTAAAGCAGGACCTCAAAGAGCACTGACACCCAGATACCTGTCAGCCTTGCACTTCACTGTTCTGCCGTCTTCACTGAATTCAGTGTGAGGCCTGTCACTTTAAAGCTGTAAGCCTAACTTAAATGACCTAAAGCCACTTGAGACAGAGGGCCTCTTCCTTAACCTCCCTGACCTCTGCTGACCACTGTAACACGCCAGCAGTACGAGCACATCAGCTGATACATCCGTCAGGGCAGACAGAGCCCTGCTGTGAGCGGGTGTGCTGAGCTCCTTCCCCTTTTCCCCTCTGATGCAAGCTGCAGGAGCTGGCATGCCGGGTTGGGTCCGAGCCGGAGAGAGGCCTCAGCCCACCAAAGCTCCCCTGCTTGCTCACAGAGCAGGGCTGCCACTCTCAGGCTCCCAAAACCCAGACCACGGACTGGGGGAGTTGGAAATGAGAGTCCCTCTACACGGAGCCTGCAGGTGTGCCTGGAAGAGCTGGGAGTGAACCCTCCCTCCCTATTCTGTAGAACCACATCAGGAAGGTGCACCACAGTATTGCTTCGGATCACAGAGAAGCCATGACTAGAAGCACTCGGGCAGACACTCTTCAATGGTGGCATTTTTGATCATTTATGCCAATTCTGTGCCAACTATGTGGTAATAAAGCAGCATTTTTGATACAGCTTACCTATAGAGGAACTCCTTGAAAGCACATCGTTGTCACTCGTTCTGTGCCCTAGCATTTGTCTGCACGGTTGCTTATGTTCTGCACCTGCTCATGGCAAACATGTTTCTAGGTATGGCCTTGCTTTACAGGACAGCTTGCTCATCGGGCATGTGGACGCACACGTTGCCTCAGACAGTGAAGATCAAAAGAAGTTGTTCAGAGTTAGCAAGACTACGAGCCTTGCAAAGAGCAAGCGCATCCTGAAGTGGCAGAGTGACCTCGCTGCTATATATAAAAGACAAATACTCTTTATAAATAATATTTAAATATTTCTACATACTTCTTAGTTCTGTCAGTTTCCTAACGTGGATTTTGCAAAACCAGTTCCATTCATCAACACAAAATAACATTTCATCCAAAGCACAGGCAGATCTCCCGCTAGCTACTGCCTCACCTGCCCACCTGCTTAGCGGGGCTGAGCTCATACCCTATTATTAACGTTTCTTTGTCATAAAAAGAAGCGCTGGATTGTTAGGATTGCCACTTTTTAGATGAGACACTGAGTTCCCTTGTGTTATTTCTGCTGACTTTTCTAATCAAATATAAAGATCCCATGACACATTTTGACAAAAAGTAGGGCACAGCCAGCTTATTTATTCCTTTACTAAAAATAGGCTTCAATGTCCAGCAGGTTTTAACGTGTTAGATAGCACTTTAAGTGCAATAGCTGCCACGCTTGCCTTGGTACACATATATTACCAGTTATGTTCATCTTTGCAATGTGCTAATTATGAAAATCAAGCATCAGGTTTCACAACGAGCTTAGTAGTTCCACTTCGCTAAAATGCTTCCTAGGATTAGACTGTCCAACAATTGAAAAGGCAATAAAAGAGGTTCTTAGCCTTACAGGAGGAGCTTGTGACACCCCTCCAAGCACCGCACGGCATGTCTTGCATCCCTGGGGTTAATGGTATATTACTGTTCTCAGCCACGGGCAAGGACTAGGGAAGAAATGAATTATGAGAACTGGAACAGAAACGGCCTAAAGCAGCCCATCTCTCCCCCACCTTCCTTACATATTTATTTTCTGGATGGCCTTTCTGTTAGTGCTGTTCTGAAAACAGAAGAGATGTCACGACTGACAGTGAATAGAGTACCGACGATCACAAATACCACTGTGCACCACACTTTTTAATGACTGTGGCTCTGGAATGTGCTAAGGTAGGCTTGTTTCTGAACCTGGCATTCCGGAAGACTTTGAACTCGTGTTTTGTCAAGTCTGCTTAGAGATCATTGTCCAGTCACTTATGTCAGTGCTGTAAATCAGAGTTAGCAAAGCTTCATTTTGTGGACAACTGCTATAGGAGAGCAGAGTCTTTAGCCTTTGTCTTTAACCTTTTAAAGGCCCTAGTCTTTAACCCACACCAACGTGGTTACCCTTTGAGTCAACTACATTTACTGACCCGCAGCACACATTGAACACCACTTCTGAATTTGGTCACGTGCCATTTGTGAATCATGAAAGACTTGCTCAGAAACAAGTCCTTCTTTATCTCCCACAAGCTGTATGTCACATATAAACCAAAGAAAGAGATAAAAGCAAATGTGTTTTATTACTGCTCCCAGCACAGATACTGCATTAACATTTCACTAGCCCACAGAAAACACGATCACTTCAACCCCATTGATAGTTACACACTACTAGTAAGCCAGTGTAAGTACATGTATCTGTGCCTACGTATTAGAGCAGACTGAAAAAAACTATGTGAAATTTCAACATCAATAAACACAAGAAAAATAGCATATTACATGCAACATCATTCCCCTTAAAATATCTATTTTTAGCTAGAAATGGACTATAATTTTGAAACCCTATTTAAAATGTCAGATTTGAGCTTCCTCACACTTATGAATAGGTTAAGACTTTAATACTACTCATGAGTTTCTATTTTTAAAAGGACTATCAAAATACATGTAACTAGCAGTTAGGCATTCAAACGGAATTTATGAATTCCTTATTAAGAATGTCTTAAGTGCCTATAAACCTCTCATACTAATTTACGAGCACCTATTCATATCAATGTTTCTTTTGCTATAAAACTGTTCTTGAACGCTAAGATGGTGCAAATAGTCACTAAGATGCAGTGAAATCAGTGAGAACCAAGAACATGCAACACTGGTGGAACAAACTGAAGCACTTCCATCTCATGGGTTTATAAATTTAACTCATCACCATCACAAGCCTTGAGTTCTACCCTCAGAAAAAACAAACAAACAAACAAACAAAAAAAACAGTATCTGATACATTTCAGAACAGCATCCACCAAGTGTCATTAATAGGCGCTGCACAAACAGTGCTGCAGAGATTCTGGGAATACTCCTAAAATGCCAGTACATAGTTTGAAACAATCCCCCAAAAAAGGTTTTGTTGCTGGAAAGTGCAGTCAGCCTGAATCAGGAAGACTCATATTATTTCTAGGAATTACAGTTTAGGCAGTTTCTTTGAGCTACATACACATCATCTTCATTTTCAGTCCTAAATAGTCAGTGTTACTGAACCTGGCCAGATGCCTTAAGAAAAAAATTCATGGCAGCACTGAAAGCATATCATCGTTACTTTTAAAACTCACAAATTCAGCCTCGTCTTACTATATCACAGCTCCATGCTTTGTGCTCAGTCTCCTTCCAACACTGTTTCCAGGTATTGATTAACGAAATCTGAGTGTGTGCCTCTTTCACCCACTCAGTCTGGCAATATATCACAACAAAGGTGAAAGCTTCATTTCTACGAATCATACCCCAGCAGATTCAACTACTGTGCAAATGATGCCAATCTTCTATCCATCATAGCGCTGTCACTGAAACAAAACATACAGCAGGTGAATCATGACATTACTGTCAGTTTGGATGCCAAATAAACACAGAGGCAAGCTGAGAGGTGCCAGCTTAACTTCATGCTTCCCAGTCTGTTTCTCCTTCCCACCTCCTTTTCTCCTGTATCACGGTGACATTGCTAATATGAGCAGATGAACTGTTTTGCCCTTTTCTCAAGGCACTGCACATTTGGCTGCAGTTCAGGAAGTCCTTTAGACACATCAGAAGACCGAAGCACACGCTGAAGCAGCTTGCCCAGGAGAGTGCTTGCTGCTTAAGCCTCTGAGAGGGAAAGTGGGGTTTCGTTTCCAGTGTGAAAACCACATCCATTTAAGCAGCTCCACCACTTACTGCGTAGCTCTCCTGCTTGGAAGGGGCTCACTGAGAGTTTCTGTTGAAATTCTGCTGTACAACAAAGCAAGATATCACTGCCCAGGGCCAGGCTAGCCTTCTGCGTACGGCTGGGTCACCTTTGCAAGAGAACACATTCCAGAAGTTTATAAATATGTGTCTGAAGAGTGTTTTTTTTTTTTTTTTTTTATTATTATTATTCCTGGAATGTCTCTCATTGCCAAAAAAACGTAGCTATGCTCAGGAAAATATTCCACGGGGAGCAAACATTCTTCGGCAAAGCCATTCCTCCCTGCTCCACCCCAGATAGCGTTACACAAGTGAATAATGCATGTCAAGGTATTAAGTACCATGTAAACATTTCCAGTAAATGTTCCTGCTGCAGGCCCCGGCTTAACTGCTATTGCTTTCCTCTGTGACAGTGGAAAAAAATAACTTCCTCTATTCTTCTGAACCTAAAGCTTAATATTAATGAAGCATTTCCTCTTACCAGTCACTGACTGGAGGCTTCTTCCTTCCCTTTCTCCCAATATAGATCTTAAAAGCCTTCCCAAACGAAGCTTTACTCAGGAAAGGCTCTCTCTGATGGCCTCGCAGCCTCTGCGATGGAGTAACTGGATGTTCCAGAACGCTGCAGTTATGGTACTACATTTAAGGACAAAAAGGCAAATTCCAGTCGGAAGCATGTTGGGTTCTTCTCCTCTTCTCATACCACTGAGGATGTTTTACATGAACCTCTGGCTTCCCATCACAAATTGTCCAGCAATTATCCCCCCCCCAGCTCTGAGCCTATGTATTTTCACATATTTTCTTCTCAGGGAGTGAGAGCACAGTGTTGGGAAGCCACAGCCCCTTTCAGACTGGTAGAGGAAATCCCCTTGGAATTCAGTACTGCTTCAGGCATGCACATGTTTGCGCAGCGTGTACCAGTAATTCCTCTTCCTTCACTGTCTCTGACACTCCACAACAGGGGCAAATGTGGTTCTGAGCAAACTAGCCAAAAGGGGACGCGCTTCCAAGGCAGGAATGGAAAAATGCTCAAATATCACTGGGATGAAGATAGGCTTTTAGATTGCTCCAGTGAGACTGAAATCCATTAGTCCCAAAGGAGAACTGCCCAAGAAAATTTCTGGGATTTTCCACTGGAATTTGTACATTCCCAAAGGATTTGCTGTAGGAGACCAACCTAGGGTCAAGTATCTGAGGAACTCCCAGCAAACAACACCAAATTCCAATCTGAAAAGCACTTGGGCAAAAACCTCACCTTCACACTCAACAGCTCCATTCACAGTCATGCATTTTCTATAACATTTTCCAAGTATAAATTATTTCTTTTAATGTCTGTTAGCCGCACAGGGCTGGCCAACAGTTGCAAGACGAGCTGCACTGTTCTCCTTTGCACAACTGAATCGTTTTGCTGGCAGTCCTGGGGCCTGACCGGGGCCATGGCACCAGCAGCACTGAGCATTACTTAGAACCAAGGGTCCCACTGATCCTGCAAAATCTTTTTTTAATACACCAAACTGTTTGGAAACAAAAGAGCTCAACAGGTCTTCAAAGTTGAAAGTATGACAAACTAGCACAGTGTTTTAACAGGTTTTTGTTAGCCTTTCATAAGCAACAGCACGCACGTGGCTTTCTGGCATAGCAAAACACAAGAACATCCAAAGCCAGGATATTAATAACCTGTTTTGATGTTTACTGATCATTTGGCTACAATCAAACTTTTTGGAGGACTGTCTTAGAGTGCAATGAGCTCCCCCAGGCTTCATTATGGAGCTGCAAGAAGACTGTTCCCAGAGACAAACGGCAAGTAGTAAGAAATGTACTCCTGTTTGGGCAATAAATGGAAAGCAGAAATACCAGAAAGCAACCTCCTCAAACCCCTCTCTGTCCCCATGCTTACATCAGCAGCCTTTTTGCCTGGTCGCCCAGACGTGGATGAGAAGCAGTGAGCTTGCAACACTGCCTAGCACGGCTCCAGAGCCAAGGCTGCCAGCTCGCAGGCTTCCACCCTCTGCACAGCAGCTGCAGCACCGATAGCTGTGACTGTTCAAAGAAAATAGAAGCACATGGAAACAGAAATCGTGGCCACTGGGGCAGAATCAGGTCACAATAACATGAGAACTGTTGTGCACATCTCAGTACCTGATATGGGGCTAGTCTTTGTGTACGGGCACAAAGCAAAACCCACGCCAGAGCGAGCCGGTCCTGCTCAGAAAACTGTTTCCAGCAACACAGCAGCGAGTTAATGATTGCTATCACAGCTACCACAGGAATGCCAGTGCTCAGTACGAAGGGTTTTGAAGTAGGGCTTTTGAATGCTGAGCTCCTTGCTGCTTTTAGCTCCCCCATAGACGTACCACCACTGGAAAGGCCAAACCAGCTGCAAAAATCTCTGGAGAAAGTTTTGTCTCTCCACTGCTTCCTTCCTAAGGATCAGTAACTCACTGCATTTATAAATCCCCAAAGAGGTGAGATAACCTCTTTTGGTGTAAGAGGGATAAAACTTCTGATTTCTAGACTTCAGAGAACATTACTGCCAGGGCTAGGCAGACTTTAAGAAGGACCAGTGGCTTCTAGGCTTTTCAAGAAATTATTTTCAACTAAAAGAAGTTCATTTCTCAGTCAGGGTGCTGAGGGCACCAAAGTCAGGTATAAACTCCCTGTGCAGAGGAACGAGATGCCAGCAGAAGTGCATTCACACTCACCTTCTCCCCCCAGCCCCAAGCCACCCACCAAAAGCATGGTTCCCCTCCTCTTGCCCCCAGGAACAGGGGACGACCTGCAGGCCCCCACGCTTTCCAGCCCCCCACCCCTGCTCCCCCCACCTTCACAGCAACCTGGCCCCACGTACAAGAAAGGACGGACGCCACACGGACGTTCCCCAGCATCCCCGTGCCATACAGCAGTGCCTGGCAGCACAGCAGCAGCCCCCAGCCCTCTTTGCACCAGCTCGGCACAGCCGGGAGCAGCCTCCTTATCTGGCACGTGACGGAGATGACATTAGGCCAAGACTGGGTGGCAACAGCCCGTACCCACTGGGCGTATGGCCGTGTTTACATACCTGCCTACCCAGAGCTCTGTACCCTCACTACGCAGGGTTTCGAGCGGAGGACTTTGGCGAGCCTGTTCCAGCTGCAGGGATCCACATCCCAAGCCACAGCACGCTGCTGGCACGGAGCATTGCTGGTAGGAGAGGGCACGCTGCCTTCAGCTGCTCCCTGCAACTCCCACTGCACTTCTCATGGCACCATAAGGTTGGTACAAACGCAGAGCTGTTTAATCTGAAAGATCACGCACATTGCGTGTCATTAAACTATAATTAAACATTTTTCTGTCAAAGACAACTTCCAGTTAGGACCAATCAGTTATAGTGCAGACTCAAGGGGTATTTCATGACAGCGAAAAGCATCGATTATCAGCTCTCATGCACCTTAAAAACACCATCTTTGCTCCGCAGCACTGTTAACAATAAACAGACCCAGTACCTACAACAGCCACATATAGAAAAATAAATCTCTACGTTGTAAGGAAAAAAATCTGTTTGTAAAACCATACCTGTACATGTAAAGTCCATCCTGTGCCTATTTCTTCAAATAACGTACTCAAAACAACCTCTTAACACACTAAGTTAAATTATTAAAGGAAAGCACTAATGTTAACTTTAAAATGCAAATTTAATCTTTGAACCTTGACTGTAATGCAAAATACTCCTGTGAGAAAAAGACTTGAATAAAGTATTAGAGAAACGTGTGCTCTCATCTCTTCTAAGCTAGTCGCATCTCAAACTATCATTTTTCATAGGTATGTGTGAGCTTAAAAAGAAATATACACACATCAGCAAAATGAGGCCCTGTTAGAGGATGCCAGGTTTTCTGACAAAAATGTGCCATGACACTTTGTGTCTTAATCATTTTACACAAACCTAAGAATTGTCAGTGCTCAGATAAATTATCATTTACCATAAACTTATCTTGCAAAACTGAGCTTCGTTTTCTTCTGTTGTTTTCTCCCCTTCCCCCTTGCCAACAGCTCAGGGAATAGGCATGCAGCTCTGCAGTGGGTTGGCCATATGAACTCTATTAAAAAACTTATTATTTCAAGTTGTTACAGATCAGATGATAACCTCCCTCAAAAGGAAATGAAAAATATGAATAGACTCTAACTGGTATCTAATAAAGAAGTGGAACTGTTGCACTGTGTAAACACTGAATTAGAATAATAAAAGAGGGAGACTCAAACAATGATGCTTTGTGTTTCTCATTACAACCAGTGATAATTCCTCCAGAGGCCTGCTCCTTCCAGCCCTGTAAACATGCAGAAGATTGTAATAGAGTAATATTATTTTTCCACGCCCTGATAAAATATACCTGAAAGGCGTTTCTGGAGCATAGTTTAAAAGGACAACCTGGTTTTCCATTCTGCACATATTCCCTGAAACAACACAGTTTGGAATAAACCCTTCTGGGTGGGCTCCGAATAAATCACCCCTCCAGTAAGATAACTCTTAGAACAACCTCCAAGCATGTGTGTTCAGAGAGCATGTGCGTGCACCTGTGACATTACCTGCAGACTCTCACAAACCTTAGCTATCCTGACGTGTTTATCCCAGTCTTTGCTCTAAACGTGAGTTCTTCTCTTCTACCTGTGCCTTGTACCGAAGCAACAAGAAGCTGCCGCAGCTGATACACAACTGGGTCACTCAGTAGCAAACAAGTGACCTGCACATTAGCAAAGTACTTTGCACTTCGCAAGTAATAGCACACAAACGCATTAGCATTAGATGTAGAGTCGTGAGACTAGGAACAAATGCCTGCGTAACAAATTTATTGCCAGTTCAAGTTCTTTGACAGATAACGAGACACCTAGTATCCTAACCAGCAATCTGCCTTTTTAATGCACAGAAAAACAATTTGCCTCCCGTTGCAGGTCTGTATTGACTGATTCCACATACCCCCACACGTAACCTTACACGTGAGCAATGCTGAGGAGCTGAACCATCTTTGCAAACCAATACGTGCTCAGCGTGTGCAAGGTTCTGTACATTTTGCCCTTTCGAATTCATCCCATCTGTTTATACCCTTTCCATCTATAGTTGACCATAATTTTCCAAGGTTTCAAATTCACCCTTTTCCTTTCATTTTTTCCTATCTGATGTACATTGTAATGATATTAAGACTTTTTTTTTTTCTTTAAAGAACTAGCTTAACTCAATTTCTTTCCACATTGTTTGTCCAAACTGGTTGGCTGAGTGTGACCTTTTCTAAGGTATTTGGCAGAAGCCTGTCATTTGTCAAGTTATTTTTCCAATTTCAGTCAGTGTTAGTTTTAAAACTGGTATCAAATGATTTTTGTTACATCTGATCAAAAAACACTTTCTAGCTGAGCTGACATCCTTTAGTCCAACCCATTAACACTGCAGGAGGCAAACGAAGTAGTACGTGGTGGAAAAACACACAAAAGTCTGGTTTGTGGCCAAAATTCCACCTAGACAGAGCAGTAGGCGGAGGAATACTAGGTCTCTTGAGCCGTATTCCCCAAATCTTGTTAGGAATGATTTTCTTTCCAGAGCAGAAGGTAGACACAAAGCAACAACGCTAAATGTGGGCTTGATGAGATCTGCTGAAGATACAAAGGGACACCACCTTATTCTGCTGCCCTGACATCTCCCATACGCCTTGTAGCCATGGCACATGCAGGGCAAGTTGCTTATTTCTTCCAGCTTTTATTAAACACCAACTGGTGTGTTGGTTCTGGATGCTACTAGAATCAGGAGAGACCAGCTCAAATATCTTCTTATTGTTGCTGCTAAATCCTTACTATTTTGTAAGATTGAGTATGACAGGTCAGAGAGAAGAACAAAGACTTTTATTCATGAAAAACCCTACCAGCCTTCAAAGCAAGTCATATGAGAGATATATGAATACATATTTTTATATCTTGTGGTTAAATTAGAAACAAGATTGAAAATGTTAATGTCCCTCACAAACTCGTTCCATTCTCTCCACATTTTCCTGCTCATTTAAAATGACAAACTGTGTCCTTAATTTGTCCCTCCTCTTACCCCTACTTGTCCTTTGACTCTCCCCTCTTCCCCTTCCTACCATTTCTTGACTTCACATTCACCTACAACCACCAGCTGGATTCTGAGTTGCAATACGCCAAGTCCTGGCATTTGGGGAATCTGGCAATTTGCAGCTAGGAAAAGACCTTCCCTTTCTTGGTTCCCCCAAGCAAACCATAAAGAACAAGCACGGGAGAAAAACATCAACACCACCTAAGACTGCTAAAAACCCTGCTGTTACCTGTCCCAACTGTTCCCAGCTTAAAGCAGAACGATCAGAGTACGCTGACAGAAGCCCGTAACAGGTGCACCTTAAGCAGTCTGGGATTAGTTTTAACATTGAGTTCTGGAAATACCCAGAAGCCATAACTACACAACCGTGCCAGAAATCCCAAGAGACTGAGCTGCCTTCTCAGGATGCACCTGAAATCACCAGCCATGCTGCAGGCTCTGGCTCAGTTACTTTATCTCCGCCAGCCCGCCCTGCCCTCAGTGCAACAGCAGTAACAGCGTGTTCCCTCCTGGGACTTACACTCGCTTATACTTGAGAGGTGAAGAATGTAAGACTGCCCCAAGTGTGCCCCTGCTACTTCAGCAGAGTTTCACAAACCTGCAGAACTGTGGAGAGAGAAAGATCTTGTGGCCGGCAGTCCCAGCACGGGCTGCTCCACCACCGAGCGCGGCCTGTGAGGACAGGCTTCACCGCGAAGCTTGGGCTTGCAAAGGCGGACACCATGTGGAAAGAGGCTTCCTCCTGGTTCGTGGGTCACAACAACGTGCTTCAGAACACAAGCCTAGCACATGTCCCCTGTGCTTCAGTTTGCAGGTGTCTCCTCTGCCTGGTTTGGCCCTCACAGGGCACATCCTTGGCCTGTGAAGAAAGGTGGGCGCAGCCCCTCGCCAGCCCCTCCAGCTGCTTCAGGCAGTGCTGCAGCAGGGCCGTCATCTTCCAGCCTGTGGCTATGAGGACAAGGGGCGCACACGGACCCGAACAGCAACATTCAACCAAACGGACCCATGCAGAAGACACAAACAGTCCAGTGCTAGCCCAACAAACAGAGCACGAGGCCAGGCTCTAGCTCTCTGATAAAGCTATGTTCAGACAAACTCCATGTCAAGGAATGAAATATGTCGATTTAATGCAGTAGACACAACTGAGAAAAAAATGTCTGAGGTAAAATTCACTAAGTAAAGACCGTTTCCTCTGACTTTTTTAACTAGACCAGAATAAGGTATCTGTTTGAGGCAGAAGTGCTGGCCAATTCAACCAGCTGAACATGGTGGAGATGGGGGAAGAAAACAAGTAAAAATTGTCTGCACACGAATGCTTGGGGCCATCAAAACTGGGCACCTATGTTAGAAACCACATTTGCTCACTTGCAGAATTTACGTGTCGAAGTCACACAGGGCAATTTAGTAAAACACAGAGAGCAGCTGTTGTGACTTCGAAAGAAGAAATAACAAGAGGCAAACTTCTAACTGGATGAAACACTCTGGCTACAGGGACAACAGCCTCTAAAGGAGGCAAAGGAACTCAAAGCAGCTACTCAAATTAACAGCCATATAAATGAACTGAATTTCAACCAGACAGTTAGGTACCTCTGAATGCTACCGACTGCTTTATTGGTAGACATAAACAAGTTTACAGCCTCAGAAGACTGCAATCTCCCTTGCCATACAGGAAAGGAAAATCGTTTCTTTTAGAGGAACTTGGAGTTGCTCAACAAAATTAATCTAACACAGGAAAACCCTGCCAACACAGGTGCAACTATAATACACTGCCTGTGCAGCTGGGGAACATGAAAATGGGATTTCCGTGTTCCCATCTCACTCACTAAAGACAGAGCACAAATAATGTAGGTAACACATGCAGCTGAAGAATCTGTAAAAAACAAGCAAGTAGAAAACTTGACAGGACTGCAGAAGTCACAAAGGTCAATCATAAGAAAGTTTGCTAATGTATTAATTAAGGTTTGAGCCCTTCTGAGGAAGCTGCCTTTCACTGACAGCTTAGCTGCAGGGCAAGGAAGAATCATCTGGATCTGTATTTTAGAAAACAAAGTTGAGAGGACATTTTACAGACTTTTGACGCAAGCTGTATTCCTGAAGGATAAATATAATGTGTACTGATAACACTGGCTTCTCTGCAATCTCTGTGTTCTCTGTAACTGGTATTTTTAAATACAGATTACATGCACACAGTTACTAGCTGCAACCACACGTAACAGAAGGGACATACAACAAATGGCAGAATAGACTCTTTGCTATCAAAACACTACTTGGGTTAGAAGTCAAGACAAGAAGCAGACATTCCTGTTTACTATTAACTCATCTGCAGCATTTTAATCAGAGATACATGTGGAAAAAAGGGACATGGGCAGCTATTTGCATCGCTTCCCATTTCTGTGTTTCTAACTGGAAGCAAAAAGACTGCAGGACATGTGAAGATGACGTGTGCCATCACTGCTTGTCAGCTATGCCTTGTGCTCTGCTCTGGGCGCTGAGGCAATACATTCAGCTTCAGAGAAACAGTATTTTTCATGACAGCTTATCTCAAGCTCCACAAATCTGTCTGCATCAAAAGAACAACAGAGGGCAGATTTCATGGGAACTAAAAGAAGTGTCTACACTGAGAAAAACTAACCCAACTGGCAGCACCACAACTTTGTTTAGACTATGGGAAGTTCAGTAAGCCACTGATAAAGATGTAAGGGTCGCACTGCAAGGGTGTGATACAGAAAGGTATGTTTTCCTCAGAAGAGCAGTGCTTCTGTTGTAAAACAACCTGAGTATTTCTAACCCTACCAAATGACCCTCTCACATCTCTTGCCCACACACGAGTGAGTAACTAAATCAACTGACTGATGAACTTCCTGTATCTACAGATACAGCATCACCCCACCCGCCCACTAAGGGAAAAGATATTTACTATTAATGAAAAACAACACTGGCTACCGGCAAAGTGGCTATAAGAGACAAAAGTGGAAGGGAAAGGATGAGAGGTTTGATGGAGCTGTGGAGTATCACGGTCCCACAAACCTGGGAGCCTTGGGGGAATAGACTTTTTCTCCTTTCCTACAGATACAGGAGTAGCTCTCTATTTAGACTCTCAGCAGGCTAACTTTTCACAAATACTTTACAGTCAATACAATAGATGGGAATTCGCATTCTTATGCTACTTTCTCATGAATTTGTGTTTTATTGCTCCATTTTCAGAAGCCATTGACGCTTTAGTAGTCAATATAATACGGTACTGCACAGCAAACACATGAAACACATGTTTGGAAATGACCTGGAAACACATAATGGAGAGGGTAGAATGAGTAAGACTAAATAGCCTTTCATTTCAACCTGGATACTAGTGCCAGCAAGAAAATACAATGTATTCTCAAAAAAAAAAAAAAAAAAAAGCCCATCAAAGCCACAAAAGCAATATTATGTTGTGGAGCTGTGAGTAACCTGACAAAGGAAGCTGTAGGTAGATTAGTGCAGGTCGGTCTAAACATCAATTGCATTCTCAGGCTGGCCTCTGATTCAGGCTGCTACCCTCAATATTGAAAGTTAATACATAGGAACAATGGAAAACAACTTTCCTCCTGGCCGTATTGGTGAGGTTTAATTGAAGCAGAAGATGAGAATCACCCTGTGATTTAACAGACACATTCTTCCTCTTAGGACAAACTGGTAAGACAGAATTTATTGTACAGTAGTTTTGCAGTGTTGAGATATCATCATCATGTTCTGTTTTCTACAAGTCAAAATGAAGGCCCTGCTTCTGGCTGCTATGTTAAATTGTATTTCAAATAAAAAGCCATCCTAAATTCCTGGCAAAGTACAAGGTTTAGGTCAGTTCTGTAAGGAATTTTTGTCAGCTGGAAAAGGGCTTCTACATGAAAGATTAGTAATAACGAATACCAGCCTCTTTAAAAAGTAATGCTTGTTGAATTTATCATCACCTGCAAGACTGGTTATGTTAATAATCCTTCACATTATGCCAAGTAGACTGAAAATAATTAATAGTTCACAAACAACCTTCCCACAGAAGTTTCAGTGCCAATGCTGTTTTTACTGATTAGAATAAATTAAAAATATAATCCCAAATATTCAGGCCTTGAATACAACTTCCTTATACCCAAGAAACTACCATGAAAAACTTATTATAAATCTCTCACAGCATTACCCTGTCAAGGGTGATCAAGTTCCTAGATCAAAGGTCACTGGGGAATTTCAGTCTCACCATTCAGAATTCTTAAAGTCCACTCTGTTCACAAAATGTAAAAGTTAATTCAATGTATGCACACAGAGGTTCCACTGAGCGAGCTCTGCTGAGCTTCCACAAACGCTTAGGATTCAAAGGGTGAGACCCAGCGTTGTGTGATGTCTTCCAAAAATAAAAAATAAAAAAAAATGGACCTTAGCTGATGTGATATTGAGGCGGTACTCATTAAATCCTGAAGGCTCTCCGTCTCACTGGGCAAGCTCTTTCCTCCTCTTGTATAAAGTAGCTGCGAAACAATGCTCAATTGGTAACATGTCTCGAGCCAGCAATAAGGAATGTCTGCAAGGACACAGGCTTGTGAGAAAGGATGAAGAGGAAGAGAAGGAAATCGAGAATAAAGCAAAAGATGGAAGTGAGGAAGGTCAGAAGGTTGTTTACACATTTACAGCATCTCTAAAATAGAGTCACACCCCAGAGAGATGCAGGTGGCAAACTGATTTCATTAGAAAAACCACAATGGTTCAGAGACAAGGTTCATTTTTCCAAGTATCCTGTTTCCAGCACTGCTCATACCCAGCTGTTGCAGGGGAAGGCTCTCAGACACCCTGCTTGGCTGTGTTAAATGGGATTCCCACAGGACAGGCCTGAAAGGTTTTGCTAAAATTCACCACCAAACTAAAGTAACGTTACCCAAGGCAGAAAACAAGATCTGCTATTCAGAGCATGCCAGGCAAGGTCATAAAGTTTAGAACCAGCTCAGGAAATGTTTCCCCAAGAACAGCAATGTGTATGGCACACAACATGCCAACGCAACTCCCAGGTCCTAAAAAATGTTCACATCTGCCTCCACAGCATGGAAAATAAACCTGGGTACTCACTGCTCTGCTAGCCTAGGAACTGGGTACTGGCCTACAAGCAGCACAAGCCCTACCCGGGTGTGACAGGGAGCAGCATTACCACATACACCACGCGGGCTGCTGGAGCAGAGCACGCAGCTTTGTGCAGGGCTCCTGCTCACGGGGAAGGAAGCACCACACCAGGATGACGTGGCTGTGGGTGCTTCACTCATGGATGCTGTCAAGGCAAGAAGCAGGCAAGATCAACTGCATTTGTTTCTCAGCCCTCCGTGAACTTTGGATCTTACGAGCTGCTACCCAGAGCTGCTCAAAATACCCTTCAAGAGGTTTTTCTCCTGACAATTGTGGCATTAATCAGGAAAGAGTCTGTACACTAAAGCTCTCACTCTGCCAAGTCTTTTATTTCTAAAAATACCACCAAAAACTACCACAAGATCTACTATCTTCTCTTCATTTTTTAATTTCTTTCTGCAGTGGTGCAGGTGGGCCAGGGCCCACTTTGCACCAACCTCCTTGGTCACCACCCAGCCAAGGAGGCTGGTCTGCACTTGAGTCAACGCCATCAAGGTCAAAACTGAACCATACATGTACTACTAGTGTTGACAGAAGTCATATGCTTTGCTTTAAAATGTTCTGCAAAATAATCCAGTTGGTGATCAGATCTATGCCTCATCACTTCTGGGGCCCCTTGAGATCGCCTCTGCTGAAGATGATCCAGGACACCGGAGGCTCCAACAACAGAAGCCAGACCCTGAAGCTGCCAGACTCTTCCCACGCTTGGGAATTGCAAGTATTTAGCTGTTGCTTCTCCATTTCTTCCCCTCTCCAGCATCTCAGCTCCAATACCCATCGACCCTTATTGTCAACAGGGACTGAATTCACCAGGAAATCTTCTGCATCGCCCTGACCTCTGCATAAAACGTACAACAGCTATTACTGGAACATGGCACGCGAACATTTAGTGTAGATTCTGACCTGAGGGCAATGTATAGCCCATATGGCCTCAGCAGTTTTCTGAGCTCTCTTACAGGATATGTCTGCAAGAAGCAAACCCAAGTCCACGTATGCGTATGCAGTGAAGGCTCCGCTCTTATCAGACCCCTCCCAGTCCGCTCCTGCTTTTAGCAGGTCACTGCCCCAAGTGACCTCCAGCACGTTGCACTTGCCAATAAAAAACAATAGCCTGAAACTGGAAATACCTCGGGTCTAGCGTACAACAGGACACTCGCTGATTGTGTCAGTGCTCCAAGTGAGCAGCTTAATGGGAAGGGAAAAACACGGCGATTAATTACAGCTGGAGAAAACACCTTGGTACAGCAGACAGACAACACTCGCTCTTATTCAGAAACTTGAGGTTACAGTTCAGGACTGCACACGTGGAAAGTATTTAAGGAAAAAAAGCTGAAATGCGGTTTAACTGGCGACCTCTCACCCACAGCCCGAGCAGCCGGCCACAGGCTGGAGGCAGCGGGTGAGAGCCTCAGCCCCGCGTCCCCAGCCCGGGCCGGCAGCTTCCCGGGTAAAGCAGCCTCTGCGCTCACGTCTTTCTGGCGCTCTACAGCTCTCTTTTTCTCTGGTTCCTGTCCGATTCTCCACCAGCCACCCTTCCTCCATCCCACCCGTTCTCCTCACCCCTCTCCTCCCGAGTCCCACGAGGGGAGAGCCCCAAAACGCCCCCCAGGGACGGGGCCGTCACCTCCCCGGCCGGCTTCCCCGAGCGGGCAGGGGGCCGGCTGTGCCCACGCTGCCCCCAGGCTGTCCCCGGGCTGCCCCAGCCCAGCAGCCGGAGGTGCGGCGGAGCTGCCCGCAGCGCACCCGCCCGAGGCTCTCCCCCGGCGCTTCGGGAGGCAGCGCCGAGCCCCCAGGGGCCGCTCCGAGCCGGGGCAGCCGCAGCTCGGGGCCGGGGCCGTGGGGAGGGAAGGGGCGAAGGGGCAGAAGCGAAGCGGCCGCGTCCCTACCCGGCTCCGCTGGCGGCGGCTCCCGCAGGCTCGCACCGACAGGGCGGGCACGGCCCGGCCCACCGGGGGCGGCTCGGCTCGGCACGGCTCGGCTCAGCCCTCTTCTCCTCCCACTCCTCCCCCTGCAGGCCCGGCCCGAGCGGCATCTGGAGGCGGCCGGCTCCTCGCAGGGCGAAGCCGGGCACCCGCCACTTGCCCCCCGGGCGTTTCTCACCTCGGCCCCGAGCTGCGCGGCCCCGGGAAGGGCAACAACAGCCCGCGGGGATCGCCACCAGCACAGGGCTTTGTGCTGCTTCCCCCGATGGATTCGTGACCTCTCCTTAACAACTGCCTTCTTAAGGGAAAAATAATATATCCTGCTGGTCTCCTCCAGCAGCGATGAGCCAGCAATCGCTTCTGTGTCTGGAAGTGGTTGCTTAATAACCTAAATACAGACACCCATCCTAACAGCTATATAAATCCAGAGCAGCTGTGATGAAAACCCTACAAGCAGCTGGGAAGGAACAACTAGGAGAAACAATTCTGTTCCAGACTTCATGAAGTGTCTTGCACTTCAGTCTGTCTCAGAGACTTCTGGTGCTTTTGAGTTTATATCCATAGCAAAATTCATGGATTTTGACTGAGGTATCTCTCCAGGACTGACTCTTGGCAGCATTTTTCCAGCAGCTTTTATGGCATCTGTAGGTTAAACCATGCTCTGAAAGCACACTGCTTCCTTTCAGCACCCCGGTATGAACCAGAACAATGCACCTATACCAAGGGAGCTCGCGTGCCAAGTTAAAGCCAGAGAACAGCCAGCAGTGAAGGTGCTGCTGGCTCTCGTTTTCAGCCAGATGTTCCTACGGCAGATCCTAATCCAGACATCCCATTTCCACCTACAGGACATGGACAAGACTTCCCTGCTTCCACCCTCTTCTGTCCCTGTGCAGACGGTGCTCTCTTAGTGGGTGCTGTTGGGCAGGCACAGAGCACAGCTGTGGCACCAAAGCGGGGCCTGGAAAGGTGGAAATAAGTACTCAGCTGCTGGGGGACAAGGCTGACTCCCTCCGTTGTGTTTTCTCTTGCCTTTGCTGTGAGGAAATCTTTGAATGTCCACTAGCACAGCTGGTCTTTTCAGGCTGCAGGCAGCTCATTTGCCCAGCACACTCAGCTCCTGACCACACGTTTCCTCTTGCCTCATTGTCAGTTATCAGCGCGTTTAGTATTCTTCTGATACAACAATCCTATGCCTCTCCCCCACCAGTTCCAAGCATCCTTTGTATTCTCATCACTATCTATCACTGCCTTCTATTCTTCTTGCTTTTTCTTTTTACTCTCATTAGACACCTTGAGGAGGGCAATTTTCCTGGAAGGCAGCTTACTGAAATTGACCTTGCCTCATTATCTGAGCAAGGCCCCAGGAGCTATTTACATATTTTCCTGATAAGAAATGAGAATGTCCTGATGATCCTCTGAAATCGACAAGGAATTGCCTTAGTGTTGTTCAGTGTTTCTTGCTTGTCTGCACTTGCCTAATTCTCATCATGTAACAGTACTGAGTACAGTTACAATATTGTTATAACACTGTTTGAAGGAAAAAGCAGTATCATGCTCTTGAATTTAAGCACTGAAGATATGTTGTCAATACCTAGCACTTATAGATTATGTAAATTTGGAAGGAAAATTTTTCATACAGATTTTTAGTTAATTTCTGCCTGTTAGGTTACAGCTGCATCCCATTTTTAAATATTTTTTTTTTTCATGCAACCATTAAGGCAAAAAAAAATTAAACTACAATTGCTTACATGTATTTTTTTTAAAGATTGATATTTTCTTTTATGAACATTGCTTCAAAGACCTGGAATCCTGCAAGAAAACCCAACGCAAACACCCCCTCTCTCTCTCCACATGTTACAACCAGCTTCTGGCAGCAGCACCGAGAGCTCCCCACGGCCAGCACAGGGTGACTGCCCGCACAGGGCTCGGCAGCGCTCGGCTTTCTGCCTTCATGGGGGCAGAGAAGTCAGCAGGAGCAGTAGCCCCCAGGCAGTGGGGAGAGCCAAGACCAAGCTGTGGGCAGAGCAGGGGGTCTGAGCCACACAGCCCTCCCGGCAGCCACGTGTCCTGGGCAGGGAAACACAGGGCAAGTGGGCCTGTTACTCCCAAACACTTGCCTTGTGTGAGGGGATCTTTGCCCTTTACAGCTTTGGTCAGCGGTCTGGCCTTGACAGTCCCACTCATCCTGTCCATGGCATTCACCTGGGGCAGGCCCCTCAGATCTTACTGCAAGCAGGTTGAAGGGAGATCTTTGAATTTATGGTTCCTCTAACCACTGAAGTCAAATCCTGCTATGGGCATTTCCTGAATTTGGAAAGGCTCATCTAGATGCTATCTGAACACAAGACTGACTTAAAAGCTCTACGGATACATCATTAAGATGAGAAACACCTACACAGATGATCAGATGGCAAGCTTCCTGCCAAGGAGCAAATTCCACCATCCTGACCCAGATGAGCTGTCCCTAACACAGCACTTCAAAGACTGTAAAGCAGATGCCTAGAACATACAACTCCACACGTCCTTCTGCAGCTGTACCAAATCTGTCCTCATGTGTGAAAATCCTTCTGAACTTGGGTTTTGCACAGGTGCACTCGTTCATTTCCTGGCAAGCTGCTGATGGAAATGGTGTGAGTTCTGTGCAGTTCTATGTGCAACACTTCATTCAACTGAACATTGCTGAGCTGTTTCCTTATCTGGCTATACCCAACCTGAGCAGTGCTGGAAACAGAATAGAAAACTGCACAGAACAGAGCAGGGGTACCTGAGGTATTGGGGAGACATCCTCTGTTACAGATGCAGGATAGTGCCCACCCTCAAGGTCTCTCTGTCAGCAAGGTTGACAAAAGCATTTCTGGGTGCTGGCGCTGCTGGAAGGCAGGTGCTTACCTCCTGCCTATGCGAAAAGGAAGGGCTGGCTTAAGGAAGCCCTAGAAGCTGGCCTTAACCCCCAGCATCAACTGTGCCAGCTGCTCCCTCTGAACAGTAGCTGGGGTGCAAGCCACAAGGCTAGGGTAGCGCAGCTGCCCACTTGGGGACCCTGGGAAACAGGCAGCAGGGCCAACAGATGCATGAGGGACACATGGGCCGCGTGGCTCCTAGGCAGGTTGCGAGTACTGAGGAAAGCGATGTTTTGATGCATTAGGTACTGCACAAGCATGTCATAAATAATCGCCCCTGTACCACGGACCTCGCAGGCTGAAAGGAAGACTTGCACTCACAGCCCCATCCATTAACAGCCTTGACCTTGACAAGGTCCTGAAAACAGGGCTGCGGAGGAACGAAGCAGCAGAACATTTGCAAGTAGCTGCATTCAAGCGGAAAGACAACCCTCCGGCACGTCCAACCCAGGACAGCCGACTGCTGCACAGTTCTGCCACGCTGCGCAGCCAAGCGCGGTACCTCTGGGAGGGCAGCTCATGCAGGGCTGTCTAGAGCAGCCGCTCACCTCTCCCTGACCCTGCGGCTCAGTCAAGCAGCACGGGGAATTTGAAAACACGCTGTACTTGCGCTGCTGAAAGAGCCAGCCGGCTTACTCACCTGTGAGCTTTCTGTGCGCAGCGCCCAGGCTGTTCCACCATCAGCAGCTTTGTGATGTAAAATGGCACTCATCCTGACAGACCATAACAAGGTGGGATTTTTTCCCCCTGCAAAAACACAAGGACACTTGTGGGGTTTCCTTTAACACAGTCATTGCCTGCAAAGTCACTGTAATGCTTTCTGTATTCCCTGGGACATTTTTCCACTTGTTCATTACAAGATCTAGCAACTGCTACAGAATAGCAAGGATTGTAATAATAGCATTACACATTAAGGATGGCTTTAATTACGTGTACAATATCTATGTAAATGCCAGATAGCATCTTCCGCATGAAAGGCAGGGTTGGTTTGTTTGCCTCTTATCCTTGCAGTATGGAATCTTATTGCTTCTTATGATGTAATATTCATTTGGTTAGACTTAATTATGTAGGCTAGTAATTAAATTAACCTTGCTTAAATTAAAGAGAAATACTTTGATACAGTTTTTTTCTATCATGGTGGCTCCTAAAATATCTCCATCAGGACCAGATCCCTATTGTTGAAGGAGCTGTAAAAAAGGCACACAGGGAAAACAGGTCCAGGCAACCCCATGTGCCTGATAATGAGAGGAAGGCACTGACGAATGACATGCGCCCAGCAGCTCTGGAAATGAAGTGCAGGTGTCTGTTTAGGTACCCAAAAGCAAAAGGTGTTCTCAATGCGATACCAGTTTGAAAACCTTGGCCTGACTGTCACACCCAGCATTACACCATAACTCACTCAGTGCAGCTCTTCCACGTGTTTTGTTTAGCAATTTTAGCCTGGTTGAATAATTCCCCAAATGTTCATAGTGACAATGCTCCCATGAAATCCAAGTCACAGAGAAGTGAGGTAGCTTAGCCAAGGTCATGGCTAACTCTGTGGTTTACCTTTAACTGTTCTGCTGTCATAACTGCACCAAGCAGTCATTAGACTCCTGTTTGAGCACAGGTAAACAGATCAGGCCCTTGCTGAGTCACTGGCACAGTCAGAAGAACTCCAACATCCTGCCATGAATAGCAATGCTTAAGGCACAAGCCAAAAGGGAATGGAAGTCTTCAGCTGCTCCAGAGAAACAGCTTCCACTAATGTAGTCTGGCCAGCCAGGCTTGACTGTGTGGTTTGAGTGAGAAAACAAATGTTACCTCCAGATTAAACACAGAAGTCACAGAATAAAACTGTATGATTATGACTACTCCAGAATACTGCACATATAAGGTACAATGTCACAGGCATGCTGGAGAAGCGAAACCAATCCCACAGACTGCCAGGACAAGGGTTGCCAACACAGCTTCAGCTTAGTCCTCCTCTATACACACAGCATGGCACAGCCTTGATTTCTTATTTCCCCTGTGTAAACTGATCAGTGAAGCTTGATCCCAAACTCTCCCTTGTAACTCTCAGGAGGAGGTTGCTCCCAGACTCTCTCCTCCAGATGAGCAACAAGGGAAACATTCAGTGTGGGCCAGGAGAACACAATCCGGCAGGGAGTTACACAAGCGTTTGCTGAGACAGCACTGGAATGTCAGCAAACAGGATCTTTGGGTCTAACCCCAGCTCTGGAGGCAGCAAGCAGCTTAAGTCATCATAAACACCAGGCCCAATCACACCAGCAGGTAGATTTGTTTTGAAAAGCAGACGAACCTCACTGCTTTAAGAGCCACGGTTCTGTTCCCAGCTCCGCATGCAGCCCACTTGCTAGACTATCTGCAAAATAAGTGAATGACCTCTGCCTCCCTGCAGGAAGGATAACTGGCTTTTAGAAGTACAGACACCAATGGGAGCAGTGCAGCATGTGGGACTCAGTGGACTTCTGGGCAGTGGAGCATGTGGGATGTCGTGGACTTCTGGGCGTTGGTAAATGGTGTTATGAGGGTATCTCACTTCCCACTTTGTACTCTTTCTGTGGGCTGGCAGAAGACCTGTTAAACGTGTCAGAGCCATGTAAAACGCACAGCACATGCAAGCTTTGACCTTGTGGCCCATAAGGCGATGGTCATGTCTAAGACACAGACCAATCCAAAAGGAAACAATGAAGATCCTACCCAGACCATAGAGGACTGCAGGACTGGTCCCAATTATTTGTTTACTCTGTCATGTTTTAAACCGGAGAAAAAATAAATTACAGTAATAACAATCAAAGCTTTTGAATTCTCTGTGTATAGCAGTTCTCTTATATCTATGCACTGCATGTGCTTGTTGATGCCAATGCCCTGTAACCGAACGCCACTGCCGTCTGTCACACACAAGTCCTCATTATGTTGCATAACAAATTACCTTTGTTGCCCAAGAGAATGGCACAGTGGATTTTGTTGTTGCCTCGCATAAACTTTAGTCCTGAGAATTCCACTTTGCACTGACGCATCGCTTCTGTCTGATGAGTGCTTTATTTCTGTTGTTAAGCAGCAAGCTTCATGATACGCAGGCAGCCACAGATCCTGAAAAACAAGTTTAGAGATACATAAATACAGCACCATTATGTCTGCAAAACAATCGGCCACGTGGATTCTGACTGCTGCCATAATGCTGGGTTTAGAGGCTGCAGCTACACGTCCTGGGAGACAGCTCCTCTGCGTATTCATGGCTATTGTCATCCGATGTTTTCGTTGGCAAGCAAAAAACAGTATCGTAAAGAAACAAAGAAAGTGGCAGAACAGCAAAGTAATTTTAAACCAAAGATTTCATGGCATTTGCATTTTAGTGTTATACTACTGCTTTTTTGTGAATTCAACCAACATTATCTATTGTTTTCAGTGTTTAGCTACTGTTTAACTGAACAAGATTAATTAAATAGCTCATCTATTAAACAACAAAGCGTGAAAAACCTTTACAAATTCATCTACATGATTACAAAATGTTAGACCTCATTAGATGTTTCTTCTGAGTCTTCTTTATTTATGTTCAGTACATATTTCAGAGGGGAAAAAAAAAAACATTTATTGCCAGGCTTCAAACAGTGTTCCCTTTCTTAAAACATTTTGGTTGGCAGGTTTTTCTACTGGCCTATGACCAATGCTCTGTATAAGTGGAAAAATAGTGGTGATATCTATGAGCCATATTTTGCTACATCTTATAAGGAGTAATGCTATCTTATTTTCATATGTGCTGGCTGTACACTCTGCTCAGGGCACTACTGGAAACCCACTGATAGCCGTTCCCTACTTTTCCTGGACAAAATCCATGGGGGAGGGAGGGAAACAGTCATTACCTAAGCCAACTTCAGGAAAGTCTGAGCTGGCCTGTTGGGATAACCTTAAATAAGGGTAACAATATCTGGATGCCAGCTGGTTTGAAGATACGTATCATGATGTATTCTCCTAACCCTTCTAGAAACATACATTTCAGTCTCCAGTATACAGTTGTCTCCTATGCACTAAATCATTCAGCAATAGTTGAATCTGCTTTTTCATCAGTGCTCCTATCTGTCCTAATGAACATCATTTCCACTGCTCGCCCCACGTTGTTTGTGGCCAAGTAACAGTCATCAAATAAATCATTTGAGACATTGCTGGACAATGGGTGAATAAGTTATTGCTGAGGGACTGGGTTTTGTTTCTATTTACTGGCTGTAGCTAGAAACACTTCAAGCCAAATTTCAATTACAGGACATAAGAAAATCCAGTCTGGGCTTTTTAAGAGAGAGTTGTACTTCAGTAATTTTTTCAGTGTCATTTTCAGACACTGCTGCTCACAGTTAATGATGCTAATACAAAATCTACCTGGGTATTACTGCAGACAATTTAGGAAAGCCTTCATGGGAATGCATAGTTATGATCAAAGATGCTAGGAAGACACATGGATGCTTAGGGTACGGAACAGTGAAAAAATATCGTTGTAGGAAGCTGAGAGATTTGAACATGCTACAGCTGAGATTACAGGAAGTTGTATGGCTGCTCGTACTGCTTGTGGAAATAATCGGTAGGCAAGCTAAGCGGCACTAGGGAGGGAGGGAGACCACAGCCCTGTCTGCTTCAGCATAAAACACCAGCCCTCAATACGTTGGCTCCTTCCTCTCAGCAAAGATGCTGGTAATGCAGGGCCTGGGAAAATTTCGAGTGAAAGACTGAAACTTTTCAGGTCCTGAAAAGAGGTGAATAAGAGAAGACTCAGTATAAGCATACCCTGGAATAAACGGGATTGATGCAGTAGATGGGAACTTATCTTCATGTTTGAATGGGAGGCTATGCAAGGAAATGAAAAGAGTGGAAAACTCAAATCTGAGGAAAAGGAAGCGTGTTTTCACACAATAATCTAACGTGAGTCTAGACAGTAGCGTGGGTGGATAGCGACAAGTCCTGGTTACGCTTAATGCATTGTGAAACTGACCTTAAACTTACCATTCCCTGCTGCCAGCTCCAAGCAGTGACAGCAGCACATCCCACCACAGCACCACGCTCCCGGCACTGCTTCCTCACAGGCACGAGGGCTGGGCTCTGCAGGCCCTGCTTGAGCCCTTCCTCGCCAGCTCTGTTTTCCTGAAGTAGAGGCCAAAATCCCGTGGCTCTGTCCCTAACAAATACACTGCCTATTTAAAGACCATCGCTGGGACACAGACCTGCCGCTGAACAAGGCCTCGGAAGGCTGTCATCCTCAGAACTGTGGCCAAGCCATTTGCATTCATTTTCAAGTCATTTTCAATCATTTTCAAGACCTTTTCATTTTTCCAGTGAACCGCATCAGAGTTGATGCTGAAGCATGACGACCTCAGAAACCATCAACCAGGGCTCAGGAGCATCGCTGCTCTTCCTAGGAACCAGGGGGTGTTGGCACTCGCTTCACACACCCCGGCACAGCCTTACAGATGGGGGAGGCCTGTGGGGGTGACAAGGCTGGGACAGGCTAGATAGAAAGCGTGTTTGAGGAAAATTTGAGGGCTGCAGCACTGCGCACCCCAAGGCTGGGGATGCCGCTCACCGCCACCCCCGGGCCTCCGCTCCCGACCCGGCCCCGCCGCCACCCCCGGAGGGCCCGGCAGGATCCCGGCAGGATCCCGGCAGGGTCCCGGCAGCCGCTCGCTGCCCCCTGGCGGCCGCAGCCGGGCCCCGCGGGGTGAAGGAGCCAGGGCAGGGCCCGGCCCCGGGCTCGCCGTGCCCTCAGCCCGGGGGGCAGCCCCGAGCCCTCACCCCAGCGCCTCAGCGAGCGCGGCCGTCACCCCCGCAGCGCCCTGCCCTGGTCAGTCACACAGCGCCGGTGGCCGCCAGTTTCAGAGAAAGCTCCACAAAGGTCCCGTGGCACGGCCACGGTTTCACACGCAGAACAGCTTGGGTAACTGAGCACACGAAGCTCTTTTATTCTTTCGCACGGCCGAAGCAGAGGTTTTGACATGGAGTCACTCAGTAAAACGCGCCGGCCTAAACGGCGACACAACAGCAGAACATGACAGAAAGCGCACCCTGCCAGGCCTGGAGCACAACAGCTTGTCAGAGGAGCCTGCGGCCTCTCAGGCGCAGAGGAGATGGCAGCAGCAGATCCTCCTTCAACAAGTGTCCGACCCCATGAAACCAGCTCAGCACGAATCTAACCAACCACCCCCTAACAAACACCCAAAGCCCACCCTAACAGCCATGCTAGAGGTGCTTCCAGTACCCTGGCTCCAGGAGCACCCCAGGTGCCTGTGTTTTCACCTACCCGTGCTATAGCTTCTCGTGGCCCCACATGCAGCCCCCCTGAGCCCTCAGCCCAGGCGGGGAACGGGGCTGGGTGCCAGGGGGAAGGGGACATGTCCCCTGGCAGCCTGGGCAGCAGCTTTGGGCTGGGGCAGAAAGCCCCTGAGAGCTAGGGGCTTATCTGAAACGCGTGAGCCCAAGCGCCTCCTGGAAGGAGAGAAAGCAAGCCACCCTCACACTGCCTTGCAGCCCTGATAGCTTTAAGAGCAGCCTTAGCATCCTCTGCTGGATAGAAGAAATACTACCGGCAAAGCACAGGTGAACAAAGAAGCGAAGGAGAGCTGGGAAATTACGTTACTCTTAAAAAGAGACAAAACACAACCCAGAGAGCAGCAAAGAAAGGAACCTAGAAGGGAGAACCAACTTTCAAATACACTAATTACGAATAAATATTGAAAAGCCGGGGAAGGCAGAGAGGAGAGTTTTACCATTTTTCTCTGCAGTTTATCTCCACCTGCTAGGACACCCTGACCTTCCCAGCACAAAGCTGCCTGGAAGGAACTCCTGCACCTCACGCGAGGGAATTCCTTTGCCTCCAGACATAACTTGCTTCCTCCTCAGGAGGACAGGGAGGTTAGGTGTCGGACCCACCTCCCATATCGAAAGGCAGCTGCTTCCTCACTACTTTACCAACATACCAGGCCCTGTGGCAGTCTGTGAGGCACATCCACAGCAACAAGGCAGGTTGGAGGCCAGGCTGGGACATCACCACATCAGTTGGGGTCCAGATCAGTAGGATCCATGGCCAAGCACATTTGGGGCTGAGCTGGAGACGAGCACTCACATCATGGCACTCAGGCAGGGACTGAAGGCACCACGAGGAGCTGAACTGAGTTCCTGGGTCTACAGGCATGGGTGTGGGATGGAGACTCCAGGTAAAGCTGATCAGGCTAATTAGGACCTATTAGTGCCCTCAGGGCCCTGACACTTACAACAGGAGTAGCTTTGCTGACTACAAGCTTGTGGTGATTCCGGAGACCTCACTAATAGGCAAGAAGGGATCTGACAGAAGACAGTTGAGACAGAAGTGTGGGGAGAGACTGTGCTGCTGTGGAGTAAGGTGACTGCAGCAAAGCGGTGCTGCATCACAGCCCCTCCAGGCCTCAGCAGGAAAAGCTTGGGTTGCTTAAAGATAGCTCTTGTAACAGCAACAGCTCCCTCCTGAAATGACTAGAGAGAGGTTCCGTCTCTGACACTGACATCCTAGGAGACAAAATTAAGGAACAACATATTTTGAGGGTAACTCAGAGAAAAAATAAACAAAAAATTAAAAAGCAACTACCGTTATTTCAGTGTTTTACTATGGTATGTGTGATCCCACAGTTAAGCAGGGTTTGGAGAACCAGGCACAAGTTTCTACAATTTCAGTTCCATTTCAGAAATGTGCTCTGCCTCCCTCCATTAGCAACCCAAAGTTTCAAGACAGCTCACACTTCATTGTGCTGGATTTCCTCAGCCCCCCTGGAAAACATTCAATGTGCACATCACATCTCTCCAGATATGATTCTCGTTCCAAGTCTGCAAGTACAAATATAGCAACATCGTGCTCTCCCCATGCGCAGTTACAAGATGTGCTGAAATGTCAGACGCTAAGCAGTACAAAAAAGCACTTTACCACCTTCTCGTTGATGCATAGTGTAACAGAGAAGGCAGAAACTGCTTTAACTTTTGCTGATGTATTAGAGCCAAATGTCCTTCTTCTTTCATATGGCAGAAGTAGAGCTATTAATGCTGCCTCAGTTTCTACAGAGCTTGCAACAGTGCCCTGGCAAGAACATAACTTGAAAACAATCTCAATTCTGCAGGACTCTGAAGACAGCTCCCTCTGCCCCAGCTGGAGGACTGCAGGAAGGTGAAGCTGGCAGAGAGGAGCAGACATGCAGGTAATCCCCCTCCTGCAGGGAGGAAGCAGGGGAGAGGCTGGAAAGCTTCCTACCACCGCAGCTATTGTCTGCCTGCTTCCTCTGGCTTATGGCTAGGGAAACCATCGGTGACGCAGCTGGTGTGGCTGAATGAGCGCAGCAGCAGTCGCAAGGCTCGGCCAACCTGCCCAAGGTCAATTCTTGACAGTCGGTGGTGCTGAGTCAGTCCAGTAAACCAGTGCAGGGTCACTGCCTGTGGTGGGCACTGCTTCTCACACTTCTAGACACGGCCGGTTGGCCATATATCCTTCTGCATGTTTGCATCACCACAAAACCCAACACCACCCAAGTTTTTGAGATATCAACGTTTTCTTTTCTCCTCCTGGATGGGAAATAGAATATTTTGACATACTGGGAATCTTCAATGTGAAAAATAAATAAATAAATACATACATCAAGTGTTTGTTCTGATAAATTTGCATTTTCTCAGGAAGTGAAGGGCCAGGGAATCACTTTGTTAATGTTTCCCATTCGGCTCAAATAATAAGGATATGACCTTGAAGAAGTCAACTGTGACCCGAACATTTTCTCATAACAGAAGATATAATCACTACCTTACCGTGGGCCTTAAGCAATGGGACTGAGATGTTGAATACTGTCCAAAGGAGAAAATGTGTGTCTGAAGGGCAGCATCTTCTCCAAAACCAAAACTCAGTGTAAAAGGAGCTTGTCTGGGAGCTCGCATGTCCTCATACTACCTTTAGTTCTGCCCCATAAGTGACATCACCTACCTCCTCTTGGAGGAGCTTTCAGAGAGGGAATATCTGCCGTGGGTTGATGCGGTGTTATCACGGGTTGTTGACGTGGGCTTTCACAAGGGTGTCTGTACAGCCCCCAAACTGGTCCATTGCCCCCTTCCCTCCAAGGCCATGGGCACAAATCCACTCTGTACATTGGCCGGGCAGCTACAGCAGCTGTGGAAATCCTCAGGCTGAGAAAACTGCAAGGACAAATTTGCTTGGGGTCAAATTTGAACTTCGCTGTGGGATAAGCACCAGGTTAAGCTGAACCACCTCAGAGCATCCTTTAAACAAGCAGCCCTCAGTTCTTCTCTGCTGGCAGGAAGCCTCTTGACTTCAGTGTATCACTTTACTCAAATACTCTCACATTTGCCTGATGTTGAAATTATAAACTGCCAGAGCAGCTAAATACAGGAACAAAATAAACTAAGTATACGAGAAATAAAAGACTATTTTGTATCTTTTCTGATTTTATTGGTAATATTTCTTTCCTTTTTGTAGAGTTCCTTGCAGAGCAGGAAAAGAAATTCTTGTTGCCAAATCGGTACTTAATCTGATGTTTCTCTTTATATATTTGTCATGTGTTCTTTCTTTCTTTCTTCTTTTTAAGGTTCCTCTGTGAATGCAAGTTCTCCACCCTGTCCTAGCCACAATATAACCCATGTAAGTGGGAACTGACCTCTTCGGTGCTCCAGGAGCGAGTCTCAAGGGATTTTTCTTCAGTATTAGGTCTCCAATACTACAAAAACTAACAAGCGCTGCCATTCAGGTCTTTCATATTCTGAGTACAAAATTTAAACTTCTTGCACCTGTATTTCTGGTGCTGGTCTCCGTGGAGATGTCACTAACAATTTCCCCCCCGCAAAGGGAAATGCGTGACCTGTGCTGGCTGCAGCGCTTTGTACGTGGCAGCTGCATCCGAGCAGCCGCTTGTGCTGCCTGGCACGCTGTGCCTCCCCTGGCACAACATGCTGCTTTACCTGGGTGCTCCAGAGACGACTTATTTCAGTGGGTTTGGGGCCAGCTCTTCCGCCTGGAGCACTAGACGAGTGGTGGCCTGAAAATGGAGCACAGCACAGAGAGCCCTCCAGCACTCTTCTCCATCTGGCTGCATTAAGTCCAGCTAACTTCTGCCATCTTCTGAAGGAAGGGAATAAAATTAGGATTCTCAGTTTTATGTGTGCTTTATCGAACCTGAGACATTAAATAAGCTACCACAGCCCCTTTCTCTAGTCACGCTGAGCCAGATGTTGCAGGTATCCCCAAGAAAGCTCAAGCTGTGATGTGTTACACACACTCCTCTTACTCACTTAAGGCTCTAAAACTGAGGATATGACTCATTTCTGCATTATGCAGGCATGACCATAACTCTGTACTTTATTTAGCTGTTTGTCATTTTTCTGCTATTCTCAAAAAGATCACTGAGCTTGCAGACTTTTTTTTAACCATTTTGACCCCTTTCTCCAAC
The DNA here is from genome assembly GCF_963932015.1 of Anas acuta. Classification (NCBI taxonomy): domain Eukaryota; kingdom Metazoa; phylum Chordata; class Aves; order Anseriformes; family Anatidae; genus Anas; species Anas acuta. The sequence continues at coordinate 18,746,556 of NC_088987.1, forward strand.
GGTCTTTTGGTTCAGCCTGACCCTAGAAGAATCTTTTATCTGGTTGATTTGTTTTGTTCTGTCTCTATTTCTCTCTCATTTTGTTAAAACATTGGGGTTATTTTAATGCCATCCCTTTAATTTCCTCAAAAGCTCTAACTTACTTTTTTTTTTTTTTTTTTTTTTTTTTTAACTATATTTAGTGGTAACAACCCTGACCTCCAGTGGCTTGCTGATGCCTATGAGTAAGGGTGTCTAGGTCATTATAATGCCCAGAGGCAGGTCAAAGCTGAAAACAAGGTAAAGGGATACCCAAGGCTGGATGAGGGAGGAGGGTGCTCTGAAGAGGCCAAGCAACAACTGAGTGGGAACTATGGACTAGTACAGGTGGGATCTGAGCAGACACTAAAAGCGACACCTCTGGAAAGGAAGAGTACAGTATTTCTTTCTCCCTAGCAAGCCTAAGTTTGCATCGCTGAATTCAATAAGAATTTTACCATTGACTTTGATCTTTGTAAACTATGAGCCATTTTCATCACTAGCTTAATCAGAAATACTATCAAGGTGCACAGGGTATGTAAAGGGCAGATCTGGGGGTTCCTGACAAGACTTTCAGTATTGCAGCCTAATGGAAAGAAGCGCTCAATGCAGCAGTGGTGCATTTCCCTCAAATAAAATAAAAATCTCCTTCACGGGAGAGCTGTGCTTTCCCGTGGATAGTGAACTCACTTCCTTCTGCTTTGTTTATAGCTGCATGGGAGGTTTTTCCTCTTCCATTCCCTTTTCCAAGAGCAACGAGACAATAAGGCATTGTTAAATATTAAACATCCAGGTTTCTGTTTCTTTTCTTACAAAATAACAGAACTGTTAGAATTATGAAAAATGAGTTGAAAGATGGGCAAAAATGGTAAAATTCCACTCAGACTTTTATGTAAAAGAACAGAAAAGACATTCAGAAACAGTCCAAAAAATTGTTGGAAGCTCCCTCCCCCCCCCCCCCCCCCCCGAAAAAAATAAATATATATATATAATTTATATAATTTTTAACAAATCTGTAAGTCAGACCTTTGCTAGAAAACCTTGTACCTCAGTAAAAGTGATTTGAACAAGTCAGCTGTAACTGGGCACATGACCTAAGCATGCAGGTCACTAACAAAAAGCAGAGATGCCATTTCCAACAGCACCAGGGAATAAAGTTTCCATCACCAAGCATGCTGATCCCTTGGACTCCTCGGAAGGGTGCCCTCCCTAGAGGGACAAGGGACCTGTGCAACCAGAGAAGGATCTGAAGTTGCCTTTGGAGATGAGGAAGCTCTCCACAGTTTATGAAAGAAAACTGAAGGAGTCTGAGCACCCTCACACCCTGGGCAGAGCCTCTAAAGCAAGGCAAAATGGAGCTGGAATGGCTGACAGAGAACTGGGAACAAGTGCAAGCCTGGGAGCCAGCTGGAGGGGAATGCTCAGCCAGGTAGACATCCAGCAACAAATCATTGGATGTGCAAGAGAAGGGGATTTTCTGCTATCCACAACACACTGTCTGTGGAGAGATGGCTGATGCCAAATATTTTTGTTATTTGTGTTAGCAGCAATCTGGCAAATAGCCTTAAACCCCACAGCTCCCGTCTGTGTGCATGCGTACAGACTGCTGTTGCAGTGCAGAAAGCACAACCAAAGTCTGATGACATCGAGGTCAATGGATGTGATAACTCAACCTGAAGCAAGGGACCGCATTCAGGGCCCCTGGGCAGCTCCGAAACAAATCTTGTGATTGGCTAGGAAAACACAAAAAACGTCTATTTGGTTTGCTGAGAAGAGCCAGCCCCGTGTGCGGGTGGGTGGGCAGCAGGGAGCACCAGCAGGCACCAGGAGCTCCTGAGGATGCTCAGCTCTCCTAGGGACATGGGCATCACACCACCCTGACAGAGGCAGAAGCCCCATCTGTTGTTCCCAGCTCCCTGGCACAGCCTTCCTGAAGCTAGGTGGATGATTGTGTCAAATCCATTTTGGCACCTGTTACTCTTCAGACAACCACAGACCACAGCTTCCTGGGCACAAGTATAAAGACTCCTAGGCAAAGGTATGCAACCCAGGGGCTCAGCAGCCTCCAAGCCAAAGATGGGAGATGGTGTTAAAATAACAAAGGGCCTGTTTTAGAGGAGGCACAGGCAGATTCTGATCAATATTTACTGCTGTTAAACTATCAGACAGCATTGCCTTAGATTAAACTATAACTCGGGGACTTTTTAGTAAAAACAAAACAAAACAACAACTTTGAAAACGAATGGCAATGTTACCAGCAGGTTACAGGCAGAGAGATGGAATAAAAATACCCGACTGATTCAACAGTCAAACATTTGACAAGAGTGGGAACAGCCAGCGTGTGATGAAAATATTGCCACGAATATCAGCGTCAGGAAGCAGCAATGGCCAGCACCGGCGGTGCCTCGGCAGGCAGCCCTGAGGTCGGAGGGGCTGACAGGGAGGTGAGAAGCGGCCTCCAGAGCTGCGAAAGCGGGACAGAAACCAGCGGCGAGGCGAGGTGAGGCAGAAAGCCCCGGCTCACGGTGTAGCATGCGGGAAGGAGGCAGTGCTGCCGGACACAGGGTGGGGAAAACTGCTTCCAGGGGACTGTGCAGGATCCTCAGAGAAACTGCAATGAATATGTGGTTTCATTTACATAACTGCATGTGTATAAATACATAACCACCAAAAGACCCCCCCCACATACTTTTCATATGTAAGTAGTAGCCTTTAGGTGTGCTCTAGCCCTTTGTACACCTAAAGTGCAAGCTGCCAGATTACACAACAAAATGACATTATTTTTCTCACTACTCTCCCTCTCTTTCCAATCTCATATCCTTTCTTCATTTTTTCCTCTTATTTTTTTCACTTCTTTCCTTCAACACCTCCTATGCCTGGCTCTCCCTACCCCCTCGATTAGCATTTCATCCCTCCACTCACTCCTGCTTCTTTCCTGCTGCTTGTGCTCCTCTCCCTCGCTCCCAGTCACTCATTTCTTTCATACCGAATTAACTCTAACCCCAGTCTATGCCTCCTGACAATCTATCTGTTTTTAATTGTTGCACTAAACTGAGCTGGACATTTCAGAGAGACGTGTACATTTAAGCAGAGGACCTTTTCAAAGTCTTTGTAATTCAACTTGATTCCATGTACTTGATACAAGAGCCATATGTTCGGGGCGATCACGTATTGTTTCGCACATGTGAATACTTAGAGAACAGACGTGTCCTCGGGTATCGGTTGCTTGTGCTTTCTGAGCTGTCAATTAATTTTGTGCCATGTAATATCTCTGATACTTTGAAAGGTGCAGATTTTCTCCATTCTTCTCAAAATGCCCTGCAAATTGAATGACTGAGGGCTCACAGGGCTCAGGAGTGTTGCCTGGCCCTTCACAGGTGAGAAGGAAGCACTCGCAGGCAGCTCCCCGTCGAGACCCTCATGGTGGCAGGGCTGGAGCAGCAGCGAGCCCAGAGCCATGCTAACAGCTCCGCACAGACACCACCAGCATTTCTAAGCCTTATTGATTCCTCCCAACAAACCCACATGAAAATAAATCTGAAAATAAATTAATAAATCTGTTGCCTTCTCAGGGCAGACCCAATAATTCTTACTCAGACACAACTTTCCTGCCTCGCACCCTGGCACAAAGTCTGTAAAGAAGGGAAGGAAAGAGGGAGAAAATCGTAATGGATTGTGGAAGAGGCACGTCAGAACTGACATTTCCTTTTCAGCCATTAGAGCATAAACCAAATGTTAAAAGCCTGCCCTAGGTGCGGGTGTCCCCCGCACATCTTTGTATCAAATGTGTGCATCTCTGGGGAGAAGTGGACAGAGACTAGCGCTGATCTAAGTGGAGGGGAAAAGTTCTCACACTGATTCAATTAGGGGAGTATATGTTGTAATATAGCTTCAAGGGATAACTGAAACTTTTGGAGAGTGCTTCTTTTTTCCCCTCTCCCTTTTTCTTTCCTTTGGCTGCTGCCACATGGAGCTCATTTCACATTTCAGCTACAATGTAAGTGATACAGAAAAACACTTCTCACATTGTGTCAGATCCACTGGTGCCGAAACCACGGGCACCCTCCTCCGAGTAGTCTGAGAACACGGCCACGCACAGAGCTTCATCTCTTCTGTCCCACTCCTGCCCCACCTGGCTTTCAAGTAGGTGAGCCTCCTCCCTGACTGCTAGCTGGGACACAGCAAGGGGTGGCCAGAAAATGATCCATTTCTTTCAGCTCTCTGGGGAAAAAAAGGACAAGAGTAAACTCGTGACAGTTGTGCTCCGCAGCACGGTGACACAAAGCACAACATAACAAAAAAATACTATTAAAAAAGAAGTACCATTAAGCAAACGTGCCAATAGTGGTAGGAACCCACACCTTACACAATGAAGCTGAGCTGACTTTGTTGGTTCTGCACCAATATGTGCCAGTGAAGACACAGCGCTTGCAGTCCTGGCAAGTTCTTCATGAGCGAGGCTCTCCTTCATCTGGGGTGGGCAACAGCCTGAAACCACTACAGAAATATTTCACTGGCGACTCTCAGAACCTGGGGCTACTTCACACGCTGTGTTATTGCAGCAACACCCCAGTCTTGCTTGCACTGTAAACAAATACAACAGTAGCTATAAAGATAAACCGCAACAAAATTTCCCACTCCTTCTGGAATTCCCAATGTGACGTGAGAGCCTTCACTCAGGAGCATCCAGCTCCCACTCCCTGCTTCAACTTGTGGGTGCTCCACAATTCGGCTCTGCTCTCCTCTTTATTCACCACTCAGGAGATTAAAAAAATAAAGGAAAAACAACTGTGGAAAACCTAGGCACATCTGCTTGCTCACCAAATGATGTTCCCCTCACTGAGGCCTGCCTGTTGCAAAATAACACACTGCAACGTGGTCCTCAGGTGGCAGCACAGAAAGGGACGGTGGCCTCATGGAGCTGCCAAGTCTGGGCAGTTGAAGTCTCAGAGGATTCAGCTGCTGCCCATGCCTCTGTGCTGGCAGTGGAGGTGCCACCACCGCAGCTCGTCCTGCGGCAGGGACACCAGCGGAGGCACAAGGAGCAGCAGCACCCCTGTGCTCTCCCTCTGCCGGGCATGTGCTAGAGAGATAGGCTTGTCCTGGAACTCACCCCACGGGGTTTTCTGTAGCAAACTGCTTCTTCAAATACTTTATGCATATGCAGCTCCTTTTCAACCCAAAGGCGACAGCTGATAGATAAGATGAGCATCCACCTGGGAGCTGATGAGGTGTGAGCACCTCCAGCTGTGCTAGCACCCAGCACCCGGTGCTGCTGGCAGCAAGCAGCATCTGGGCGTTAGCGAAGGAGCGTGGGGAAGGGGGTGTTTGTGTGGCCCGGACCCTTTTATTCTATTTGCACATTTTGCAATAACAAACTTGCTCCTTAGCTCAAGATCAACAGCCCACACGCAGACTTTCCTGCTCTAAGGGTAGGAAATGAAGATTTACCACCCAAAACTTCAGCATACGAGCACAAAGCGATTCCTGAACCTGAACTACAGTGCTCAGGACTCAGTTGCAGAGGGAGGGGGTTTATGAAGGTGCAGTGCATCCGGCACACAGAGGTGCCGTGCAGGTGACAGACACCTCGTCCCGCTCACGCCGGGCGCTGCTCGGCGCCCCCCTCGCCGGCCCTCCCGACCTGCGGGGCTCGCAAGGCCCCGGTGCGCGGGGGGGACCCCGGGGGTGCACGGCACGGGCCGGGCCCGCGGGGGGGCGGCGGCGGCAGCCGGGACAGCAGCGCTGCGCGGGGCCGCGGCTCCGCCAGGGGGCAGCGCCGGGCCGGGCCGGGCTGTGCCGAGCCGCGCAGAGCTGTGCCAAGCCGTGCCTAGCCGTGCCGAGCCATGCAGAGCCGGGCCAAGCCATGCAGAGCCGTGCCGGGCCGTGCCGAGCCGGGCCAAGCCATGCAGAGCCGTGCCGGGCCGTGCAGAGCCGGGCCAAGCCATGCAGAGCCGTGCCGGGCCGTGCCGAGCCGGGCGAGGAGGTCGGGACCGCCGCAGGCTCCTTCCCGACCCCTGCTCCTGTTGCTGCCGCCTCAGGCTCGCCCCCGCGGCTCCCCCGGCCCTATTTGTGCTCTGGGCTGCGGAGCATCGGGCCGGCACCCCGGTGAACTCCCCGCCTCTAATGGGAAACAGCCGAGAGCTCCACCGAATCTGTCACTTTTTAACTGGAAACATGAAAAGGGGCTAAGATAAAACAAAACAACAACAGCAAAAGTTGGAATACTGCGCTTTGATTCAGATACCGAAAAATTTTCCTCAAGGAATGGAAAAACTGATGGGAAAAAGAAAAAGGCAAGGCGAGCTCTTGCGGTGCTTGCAGCAGGCTGAGCAGACATTCCTGCCCGTAATCCTCTGACTCCCTTCCCACTCCGGGAAGGGAAAAAACCTTTCTGCGATGGCTCGCAGAGATTTGGGGACCTTGGCATGTTTAAACAAGTGGTTCCCATTTCTGCTCCCGGCCAGACTGCGAGGTCCGAGCCGGGAGCCCCGGGAAGGAGCGGGGCTGGCCGGGGGCTGCTGCCATCCTCCCCGGCACGGCGGGGGACAAGGGGCCAGCACCGCCGGGAAAAAAAGAAAAAACAAAAACAAACAAACAAACAAAAAACCTCCGAAAACCACTGCGAAACCTCGCTGCAAACGAACGGAGACAGGGCTGGGGCTGGCAGCCCTTAGGCTCCTGAAGCCCGGCGCCCGGAGCCCTTCCCAGCCTCGCCCGGTGCCGCCGGTTCCTGGCGTTGAGCCCGGCTCGGAGCGGGGCATTTGGCTGTCCTCGGGCGGGGGACATCGCCTCCCGGAGCGGGGAACAGACGGAGCCGAGCACATCACCGCCAAGTCTGCCTCCCGTTTGTTTTTGTCTTTTTTTTCCCCCGAACATTTTGTTAAAAGCAACACCTGAAAAAAAAAAAAAAAAAAAAAAAAAAAAAAAAAAAAGATGATACCTAGCGAGTGACTCCTTACTGGTTTTTTTTTCCCCCCTTTTGATAATTCAGGGCATTACCCCGCATGCTGTGCTCGACTTCCCCCCCGTCCTTTATTGCTTGTTTGGGTTTTCAAGGAACATAACGATAGCAAGAAAAAGGGGGCTGAAAAATCACGGTTGTCGTTGGGCAATGCGGGCGAACAGGCGCCGCATCTCCAACAGCCCGGCGCTAACTTGGCTGCTGGGCTGAGCCGGCAGCGGGACCCGGAGGCAGGCTCTCGGCGAGCGTCGCTTTCCCAGCGAGCTGAAAGCTCCCCGGGCAGCCTCCAAGTCAGGGACCGGCTCCCCGCCGGCTCCCACGGACAATTCCCCGCTGCTGCCCGGCTCTCGGTGCCCTCGCCGCCCCCGCCGGGAGCCAGAGGTGCCCGCATTTGTTGGGAGATGCTCTGCCGGGGGCCGGAGCGCAGGTTGCGGCGCTTTGCTCCGCTTCGCTTTCCTGGCGGCGTCAACGCCGGGCTGCCCAATTTAATCGAAAACGGTGTAAAAAGGGAAACGGGACGTTCCGCTCCGCTACCGTGTGACCGCTCCGAACGAGCTATTCGCCTTGTGTGCGAAAAAAATCCCAGAGAGAAGTCAATTAAACGAAGGGAGGTGACAAACACACGTGCCAGCAGGGCCGTGGCGTTTACACGGCTCCGCTCCGGCACCCCGAGCCTCCGCCAGTGGCAGGAGGAGGCTGCGCCCTCGGGGCGCCCCGGGGCGGCTCCAGCCCCCAAAGCGGAGCCGGCGGAGCCAGTGCTGCACCTCGAGGTCTCAGCCGAGGCTGGGTGAGCCCAGGCTTACCGAAAGGAGCCCGGCATTCGCCCTGCAACGCCCGGGGCCGCCCGGGCGCGCTCCCCTGCGCCGTGCGCTCTGGCTCCGTGTGCTCGACGGCAGCCCCGGGGGAGCGGGGCCGGGGCTCGGCTTTTCGGGGCGCAGCCCGGCCTCGGTGCCCGCCGAGGCTGCGTGTGCCCGGGCTGCGGCGAGCACGCGGTTTTATCGACAGCCGGGCTCCGCTTCAGAAGCACGGAGCTCATTTGGAAGGAATTCCCACCAGCCCGGCGAGCCCTGCAGCTGCTTGTTTGGCTAATGAACCCCCGTGTGGTTTCCGAACTTAGAGGCAAAAAAGGAGAAAGACGTCCATCCGAGTAAACTATAAGTGAAAACTCATTGATTACCTCCGCCTTCCTGGCTCGGATTTGATTAATCATTTGCCATCGCGCTTTTCGAGCCACTTCTGTGTTGGTTTCCCTCCGCCTCAGTTCTGCGAGACTCTTCCAGAAGGGCGGCCGCGGTGCCGAGCCCAACACGCTGTAAACAACCACAAGAAGCAGAGCTAATGTTTTCAATACAGCTCGGGGACTAAAATAAACTCCTCGGGTTAGGCCAGCCCGAGCGATTGTTTTGGGGAGCGCTTCCCAGGCCCGCTGCTGAGCGCATCCCCGGGGGCTACCTGGGGCGGACCCCCCCGGCCGCCGCCCGCCCGCTCCCGGCGCTGGGAGCCCAGCCCGGGGGGGCCGCACCCCGGCAAGGAGGAGGCGCGGGGGCAGCGGGCACCTGGCGGCCGCCCCCGGCCCCCCCGGCTCCGAGCCGCGGGGCTGCGGCCGCCGCTGGGGCTGCGGAGCGCCCCGGGGCCGGCCCCGGGCATCGCCCGTCGGGGCCCCGGGCGGCGGCCGGGCGGGGCGCACCGGGGCTGGCGGCGCTGCCCGCCCGTCCCCGCGGCCGTCACACACGCAGAGCGGAGATTTTTTTAAGTAACAAACGTACTTTTTATTTCTGAAACCAAAATATCGTTTTCGGCTTAACAATAGCCGGATCTCGCTGAATGAAGCCTTTGCATATTTTCCTGTTTTAATTGGTTGTATAATAAACAGTCCTGACCCCGCACTCTCTTTTCAATGAGTTCAGGGTGAAACGCGGACCATGGGACTGGAAATGACTTTTTCACGACTTAAAACACGGACAAGAATACCAGGAATCAGGCGGTATCAAACAGCCGCAGCGGCCGGGGCGGGAGGGGGCCGCAAGGTGAGAGCCGGCTGCGGCCCCCCCCCTCCCCCGCAGCTCGGCCCGGCTACGGCGACAGGGGCCGGGGCGCCCCGGGCCACCCCGCTCCCGGGGGTCCTCCTCAGCTGCCCCGGCTGCAGGCAGAGGGCAGCCGTGCCGAGCCGTGCCGGGTTGTGCCGGGCCGTGCCCAGAGCGCTCCCGGCGCCCAGGGCTGTGCCACCCGCGGAGCACCGGCGGGGCTCGACGGCTGCGCCAAGGAGCGGCGGGGAAGGAGAAGCGGCGGCCGCACAGCAGCGCCCCGGGCCCGGCACTGCCCCTGGGGCGGCCGGGGGGCGGTGGGAGCCTCGGGGAGGCTCCTTCCACGCCCGCTGCGTGCAGGGAGAAAACAGTCCCCGCTCCTCTGCTTTCATCTCTCGCCAGCGTTGCACAAATCCGGGGCCGCTCCGGCAGGGCCGGCGGCCCCGAGGGCCCCTGCCCCCGGCCCGTGGCTGCCGCCCGCCCGCGGCCTTCGTGTAACGGGGCCCGGGCCTCGCCCTGCGCGCAGAGCCGGCTCCTGCCGTCAGGCCGGCGCTCGGCCGCTTTCTTTAGTAAGGGCCCCGGGGCGAGGAGACGCCGTCGAGCCGCAGCCGTCCCCTCTCACCCCCCCGCGCCGAGCAAAGCCCCGGCGGCAAACCCGGCCCGGGCTCGTGGCCACGAGGCTGCTCGGCACCGGAGCCGGTTACGGCTCGGTTGGGGCCCGATCCCGCGCAGCACCGTGGCTGCCCCAGGCCGGAGAGGTCCCGCCGGGAGCTGAACGGGAGCCGCGGACGCTCCGGGAGCTGCAGGACGAGCCGGGCCCCGCTCCACCGCCCGACGGCACCCGGCGAGAGCGGGCAGCCCGGCCCGGGGGTGGCGGGGCTCCCGTTCGGCTCCCGGCGGGGCTCCGGGGCTGCTTTCCCCCTCCCCGCTGCGGCGGCGCTGCCGAGGACGCGGCCCGGGTCCCGCCGCCCCCGGGGAGGCAAAGCTGGAGGCGGCGGAGCCGCGGCCGTGCCCAGGACACGGTGTCTGCTTAATAAACCACGCGGGTTTCCATCCAGCATTGCCCTTGTTTGTAACACACGGAGAACGACCGCAGAAACATCCCACGGGCGCGACGGCGGCACCGGCTGACCGCGGGCCGCGCTGGGGCCGGGGAGCTCGGGCGAAGAGAGCAGGGCCCCGGCGGGACGAGCCGCCGCTGCCCGGCCCCCCCCCGGCACCCGGCAGAAAGCAGCCCGGGGCCTCCCTGGCCCGCTCCCCGCCGCTCCCCGCTCGGGAGCCCCGGGGCAAGGAGGCCGTGCCGCCCGGGGAGCCCGTCGCCCACCGCGGGTTGAAAGCGCGGCTCCCTGGCTCCTGCTACGGGCACAGCCGGCTGCCGGGCCACGCAGCGCCGGGCCGGGCTCTGTCCCTGCGGGGTCACCGCCTGGGCACGGCACCGCTCCCGGCGCCGTCCCTGGGCCCGGGACCGGCCGCACCTCGAAGCCCCCGGCGGCAGCGAGGCCGGGCGGCCCGGCGCTGCTCCGCCAGCCGTGCGGGACGCTGCGGCTCCGGAGCCCGGGCTGGGGCTGCCCCGGTCCTCCGAGCAGGGAGGCTGCAGGAGGCCCCGGGATGGAGGGCGAGCGCCGGGGGGGGGTCTCCGGGGTGGTGGCGACCCAGCGGCACCCCCGCATCCCCGCACCGGCCCGGCCCGGCGTCCGAGGGAGGGCCCGGTCGGGAGAGCGCAGCGCGGCTCCGCGGCCCCGAGCAAGCGGGGCCGAAACGAAAGCGGAGCCCGGAGCCGCGCCGCGGCAGCGCCGGTGCCCCGGGCAGCGCTGTCCCGCCGCGCTCCGCCGCCTGGCAGCGGCCCCGGCCGGCTCCGAGCGGCCCCGCTCCGCGCCCCGAGCCCGGCCCGCGCCTGCCGCGGCCCCGGGACGGCTCCGGGAGCGGCTCCGGGAGCGCGGAGCTCCGCCGCCTCCCGACCGAGCAGCAGCGCGGGGGAGCGGAGTGAAAGACAACGGTATCGAGAGAAAGAAAAGCGTTTTATTGGAGACTTTACAATGCTAGAAAGTACAATAAAAGTGCTAGTTCGCTCTAGAAAAGTTGGTCCCAAAATGGTACTATGCCACAGCATCTATCAGCTTACATAAACACTTATAAAATCGCTATGAACTGGCCCCTGTATTATAAACGCTATTTCTTTTCACATTAATCTATGTAAAATCGAAGGATCAAAACGTTTCAAGAAAAAGCATTCAAAAGCAGAACCTACCGAAAATCCATTTTGGGCCAGATTTGGGGTCGAAAAATACGAAGATAGTTTAAACTTTCATTATTAATAATAATATGCGCTTGGAAAAATATTCAAATTTCATAGGAAACCGTCTTTTTTTTTTTTTCTTTTTCTTTTTATAACATCAGAATATTTTTTTAGACCTGTATAAAATTACTTTTAAGACCTCAGAGGACATTGTCTCCTTTAAAAATACATCTACCGCTGCCGAAACGTTTCACGAGTGACCCTGGCGGGTTTTGTTTGTTGGCTTCTAACAACCAGCGACATCGCACTTCTCCTGCGGCTACGACAGTCCCCCCATCAGCACTATTTCGAAGAGAAGGCACAGCTCGGAAGAAGCGCAGTGTTTTTGCAGGCCGAGGAAGCAGAAAGAGAGGCCGAAGGGGAGGAGGAGGCCGAGCTCGGCGGCGCACGGCGGCGCCTAGGCCCCGGCCCCGGGACCGCCACAGCCCCGGGCTGTGGAGTTCACCGAGAGCGCCGAGGCCGGCTTCGAACGGGGCAGAGAGTTGAGGGGTAGCCGGCCTGCTTGTCATCGCGCCCCCCCTCCCCAAAAGCACCGAGAAAACAAGCCCCAGGCCCCGAGGAACGAACGAACACACGGACGGACAGAGCGACAGACAGACAGACAGACAGACAGAGCGGGGAGCAGCCCGCCCGGGCTCCGCGCTTAGGCAGACGCGGAGCAGGGGGGGGCTTTTCCCCAGCGCCACGCTTCGGGCACAGAGAGAGAGGAGAGGGAGGAAGAGGAGGAGGAGGAGGAGGCACACGACAGCGCACGGAACGCGGCGGGAGCGGAGCGGGGCCGGGGCCGGGGCCGGCGCCGGGGCTCTCTGCGGCGGCGGCCGGTCGGAGCCTCCCTAGATGTCTATGCGGGAGTGCAGGGCGCTGTGTTTGCTGTCGTGCTCCCAGTAGGAACAGTGCATCATGGACAGCTCGGCGGGCTGGCGGGCGCAGGCGAACTGCAGGCCGGCCCCGTTGGCGGCCGGGGCGGCGGGCGGCGCGGGGCTGGCGGGGCTGAGCTGCTGCGGGTGGTGGGCGTGCGGGTGGTGGTGGTGGTGGTGGCCCATGCCGTTGTAGGAGTTCACCATGCCGGGCAGCGCCATGCTCTGCACCCGCGAGTAGGGGCTGTAGGAGGCCGGGCCCGAGAGTCCTTTCACATTGACGGGGCTGACGTTCCCACCAGACATCTGGCAGGAGGCGTAGGGCATGGGCGCGGGGGGCTGCGCCAGCGGCCACGAGTTGTTCATGAAGGTGGACTGCAGGTACTTGGGCGGGGAGAGGTAGCCGTAGCTGTCGGGGCTGAAGAGGGTCTTGCCGGGCTGGAAGTGGGTCGGGGGCGGCCGGAAAGGCCGCTTCATCCTCCGCCGCCGGCGGTAGTTGCCCTTCTCGAACATGTCCTCGCAGGCGGGGTCCAGCGTCCAGTAGTTGCCCTTGCGCTCGCCGCCGCCCTCCCGGGGCACCTTGATGAAGCACTCGTTGAGGCTGAGGTTGTGGCGGATGCTGTTCTGCCAGCCCTTCTTGTTCTTCTCGTAGAAAGGGAACTTGCTGATGATGTACTGGTAGATCCCGGACAGCGTGAGCCTCTTCTCCGCGCTCTCCCGGATGGCCATGGCGATCAGGGCCACGTAGGAGTAGGGGGGCTTCTGCGACGGGTCCGGCTTCTCGGGGCCCTTGTCGGCGCCCAGCTCCTCCTTGCCCCGCTCCGGTTCCTTGCTGCCGCCGCTGTCATGAGCCAGCAGCGCCACCGCGTCCTCCTCGGCGTCCGGGTAGCTGCTCATCATGGTGCCCCGCGCCCGCCGCCCGGGGCGCGCAGCGCTGCGCGGTGCCGAGCGCTGCCGGTGCGCGCTGCGCCGAGCCCGCTGCTGGCGGCCGTCCCGTGCGGGGCTCGCCGGGACCGGGGCCGGAGCCGGGGCCGGGGCCGGGGCCGGGATGGAGATCGGGAGGCGCCTCTCGCGGCGCCGCTGCTCCGTGCAGCGCGGCGGCGGCGGCGTCCCTGCCCCCGCGGGCTCCGCTCCCCTCTGCCGCGGCGGCCGGGCTCTTTTCTGATTTGTATGGGCCCGGCCGAGTTCCGCTTTCGTCAGGAGCCCGCTCCCCTATCGCCGCCGAGCCGCTGGGCACGGCCGAGTTCACTCCGCAGTCACGGCGCCGCGCTCAGCCCCGCGCACACGCGGCCCGACGTGGCCCCGCCGAGCGCTGCGGAGCGGAGCGCGGCGGAACCGCCCCGGCCCGGCCCGGCCCGGCCCTGCCTCGCCGCCGGGGGGGCCGGGGGCCGCCGAGCGAGCCCCGCCGCCGCCGCCCGCCCTCTGCCTCCCGGGGAGCCCGGCGGGGCCCGCGGGGGGGCCGCCGCGGGGGGGCGGCGGGGAGACGCGGCGCTCGCCCCTGCCCCTGCCCCTGCCGCGGGGCTGTCAGGGGCCAGCCGCACACGCCGCCGCCTTTATGCGTCCCGGCCGCGGGCCCCGCCGCCCGAGCGCGCCCGGGGAGCCCAGGGCGGCCGCTAGCGCTGCCCGCCGCCGGGCCCCGCCGCCCGTGTCGCGGGGGCGCCGCCCGGAGCCGCAGCGCACGGCCGGCACCCGCCGCGCTGCCGCCTGTCCGCGCATCGCCCCCCGCTGCCCTCCTCTGCCCGCGGGCAGCGCCCCCCGAGCCGCGGAGAGGCAGCGCGAAGCGGGCCGGGCACGAGCGGTGTCCCCTAACCACAAGTGGGTAACGGGGCGGCTCTGCCCGCCGTGGCAAAGCGGGCGGGCGGGCCCGAGGGTGCTGGACAAAGGGGCCGAGGTTCCTGCTGCCCCCCCGACGGGCACGGCCGGCGGCCGGGCCGAGCCCCGCAGAGCCTCGGGGCCCCGCTCTGCCCTGCCCCGGGGTCCGCCCGCAGCCCGGCCCCGTCTCCCCGCTCGGCCGAGAACACCCCGGGGAGCCCCTGGCACGGCCTCGGTGGCTGCGGCCGCCGGGTCCCGGCCCCCAGCCCCGCTTCTGGCTTTCAGGAGCGCGGATGGCAGCGCAGCGCTTTCCCCCGCCCCACCCGACTTAGCGTCCCGCATCGGTTTCTGTAACCGCAGCCAAGCCCGGAGGGACGGCAGCTCGCCAGCGCCGTGCCCGGTGCAGCCGGCGGCTCCCGACGGGGCGCGCAGGGGCTTTGTGCACCCCCCCGGCCCCGGGCCCCGCCGGGAGAGGCCGCTCGGGGCGAGGGCAGCCCACGGTGCCCGAGCCTATTTTACCGGAGCAGTGTGGGTGCCCTTCGCGGGCGCTGTTACAGTCTCGGTTAAAACACCTTTCCGCACCTTCGCCTGCGGCCGTGTAGGCTGATGGCTTGCCTCACGGCGGCCGAGAAACGTGGACCCAAAACAACGAACTCCGTGCGTGTGGCCGTGGCAGCGAGGCGCGCAGAGCCGGGACGGGCACACGAAGCCCCCTCGGCAACCCCGGGCAGAGCCCGAGCGGCCGGGACGAGGCCGGGACGAGGCCGGGACGAGGCCGCCCTCCTCGGCTCTCTGCCCGGCTCCCGGCGGCGAGCCCCGCGCAGGGCAGCCGGGGCCAGCTGTGCCGAGCCGTGCCGGGCCGCGCCGTGCCGGGCCCGCCGAGCTCCCCAGGGCCGGGCCGAGCTCCCCGCTGCCGGCCACCCAGGCTGCTCTCGGCGGCCTCCTCGCAGGCATTTCCGCGGCGAGAGCCGGGGCAGGTGCAACAGCACGGCCGCGTGTGTCATCACCTCCTCCAAGCGGCTCCGACCTCCCTCCGCGCTCCCAAACCGGGCGCGCAGCTCCTCTGCAGGGCCCGCTCGCTCACACAGGACATTTGACATCCAAGGGGCTTTTTTTTTTCCCCCTCTCTTTTATTTTTCTTTTTTTTTTCCCTTTCGGCAGCCCCACGGAGGGGCATGCCGGCTGAACGGGAGCTCGGCGCCAGCCGATGCCGTCGGCCCCCCCCGGGCCGCCCCGCTGCTCCCTGTCCCGGCTGGGGCCCCGCCGCAGCAGCGCCGCTGGAGCCCGGCCCGGAGTGGGTTTTGCTGCGGCTGAGCCGGGCGCTGGGGTCTCCCCGGCCCCCAGCAATGTGGCAGCGGGAGCACTGCAAGCAGCAGGAGGGGTGGGGGGCGGCGGGCGCTGGTCCGGTGATGGGGTGGGAAGGTCCCCGCGGGCTGCCCGCCGGTAACGGTGCCGGTAACGGAGCCGGGCTAACGGAGTGCAAGAGGCGGCGGCGGAGCTGCCCTCGGGGCGCGGGGAGGACGAGGGGGGGCGAGCGGCGGAGCGGAGCCACGGCGCCGGCGCCCGGTGCCCGCCCCGCTGCGGCGAGGGGCAGAGTCCAGCGGGGGTCCCTACGGGGCAGCGGGAACAGGGCTCCCGCTGCCTTCCCACGGGGGCCGAGCGGCCCCTTCCCGGTGCAGCACGGCGGGGACGGCGGTGGACAGAGCGCGGCTCAGCCCCGGCCGCGCACCGCCGCTAAGACGGCCCCCGAGGGGGGCTGCGCGCCGGGGCCTCGCCCTCCTCCTCCGGCACGGAGCCGGGCCGGGCCCCCCTCCCCGATCGGCCCCTCCGCTGTGCCCCCGGAGCCGGTGCCGAGTCCGGAGCGAAGCACGGGAGGCGGCGGGGAGCGCGGCGAGAGCCCCGCGGCCCGGCCACCCCTGCCCTGCCCCAGCCCCGCGGCGGGCAGCACGGCGGGGGCAGCGGGCACGGCCCGGGGAGAGCCCGGCAGCCCCTCCCCGCCTTTCTACTCACCCGGTGCGGGCAGCGGAGCCGATCGCTACCTGGAAAGTTTGAGGTTGGTTGGGTCGGAAACGTGGCAGACTTTGTGTCCCGAACGGTTTCTTTCTTTTCTTTTCTATTTTTTTTTTTTTTCCCTCCTGGAGAGCAAACGAGCCTCCGGCGGGGAACTCCCCCGAGCGGGTCCCGGGGCAGGGCCCCTCCTGCCGCCCGCTGGGCTCCGTTTCCGCGCAGCCCCGAGCCCCGGCCCCGAGCCCCGGCCCCTTTCGGCACCGCCGCGGCAGCAGGAGCGGGGCTCGGCCGGGCTCACCGGGCTCCCGTGGCGGGGGCACGGCCGCGGGTGGGCCCCAGCCCCGAGCCCCCGGACCGGCCGCTTCCTCGGCGCGGCTGCTGCCGGAGCATCCGGGAAAGGGGAGTTACCGTGACACCGTCGCAAGCATTTCTGCCTTCTTCCCTTTCCCTTTCCTTTTTTTTTTTTTTTTTTGCTTTTTGTTTTCCCCTTGTTCTTCTCCCAAAGCCTTTAAGATCGCTGACTCTTTATTCCCGCACCAACCTTGTGTAAAACAAGGGCACGGCGCCTCCGGGTCCCGCACCCGGCGCTGCGGAGCGCAGCGGGACGCGCAGGGGGACGCGCAGGGGGACGCGCCCCGCTCCGCCACCACCCGCTCGGCCCCGGCCTGCCGAGCCCCCGGCGGCGGCACCTGGCCCGGGGGCCGGCTCCCGGCCGGGGGACGCGGTTTGCTCGGCGGAGCCGCGGTGCCGGCCGCAGCTTTCGTTCGGAGCCCGGCGGCTGCCGCTGCCCTCGCTGCTCGCCCTCCCCGGCCGCTCCTCGGAGGCGGGTGGCGCCGGGACAAGGGGACATTCACCTGGACAGGGTCTTCTTCTGCATGAATGAGTCTCATTGTCAAACGCCCGAGCGCGTGTAGGTGCAGACACGTTCTGCAGCGCAGAATTGAGTTTCTCGTTTGTACGGCAAAGCTAAAAATTCGGGTAGCTTCGGGCTTGTTTTTACAAGCTCCCAGCCGTAGAAGGCTTTCTGTTTTTACAGGAAAAATTAGGCAGTCCATAGACCATGATGGCTGCACATCCATAATGTGAGCTTCATGAGGAACAGAATAACTTTATTATGATCCGGACTGTAATCACATTGAATAAAAGCCGATCTAACAGGGCCTGAGGGAAAAGTCACAAACGGGCTCAATTCTGCACTGCTTCCAACGGGAATTTTAGAAGGAAGGGTCTGAAGATCAGCAGAGTGGATTTTACCCTTCGGCTGACACCGCGGAGATACTTTGCACGGTCTCTTTCATTTCGAGCCTGTTCCTACTGCCTGCATATCAAAGAAATCTATCTCGTTAGAAAGGAGCCTTCAACCTTTCCCCCTTTGCGTTCCTCCTTTCCACCCCTTCTCTCCCCACTTTCCTTCCCTGCAGCATGAGCCGCAGCCCGCACTCCTGTGTGTTTGTTTATGCTCAGAGGACAGGCCCACAGGAAAACAAACGATATATTTCACTTTGTCATTTGGTAGTTTCTCCCTTTCATCTGAAAACACAGCCCGATCCAGGGAAGGTTCCTGAATTCACACAACCGGTTACATGATGAAATGCAAACAGTTTCTCGTGGTATTAAATGGCAGCCCGCAGCAGAGTTCAGGTTGGCTGTTATGGATTCACTAGTTACGGCTCTGCAGGATAATCCTGTGTTACTGCCATCCTGCCGTCAGTGGCCTACAGCAATGCTGCCGAATGCTGCAAATAAAAACAAACAAGCCAGCCTCCTCTTTTCAGACAAAGTAGAAATTATGTCTCTTTAGGAAGCTCGAAGCAAAGATCGTTTGTATCAGGCTGACAACTTCCAAAGCAAGCTGCTCTTTCTAGCACTTAGAAATCGATGCTTGTTTTTCTACAAAGCACGGGTGAAAAAAAAAAAAAAAGGAAAAGAATAATACAAGTCCACTTATGTCCAGATCACCCAGAAGTTGCAAATTAATAGTATTGTACAACAAAATTAAAGCCAAGTCAGCCTTCTCCCACTGTTACTACAGAGACACACTGTTTAACAGACCACTGCTTTTAGGCAATCAAAAATCTGCACGCTTGTTTAGACTGTTTCAAAAATTGCAGTGTTTGATAAAGATCAAACTAGGGAAAGTGGTACAAATTTCAGATTATTTGAAAAAGGAGGCTTCAGGGAAAAATCTTCCAAACAACCTAGGGACATCAAAGAGAATTTATGCCTCCCATTATTTCTCAGAGCACGCGGGTCCCCAGCTACAGCCGTGATTCCTCTCTGGACCCATGTAACCTACTCAAGCCCGTTTTCACCCCGAGCCTCGGACGTTACTGCTCTGAGGAAATGACATCTGAAATGTCATTCAGGTGGCAAGCTGAAGCTCCTAAATTCAGGAGGCAAAGCTCTGCAACATAACAACACGACTGCGCTGCTAGTTGCTGGGAGAGGAGCAGTCCCTCCCTCACCTGCTAAACCTATGCTGACAGAAGCCCTCTTAAACACACGGCCGTGCTGGCAGAGCTGTTTGCCTCTCGTGAGCCTGAGGCTGCAACAAGCAACAGGAGCTGGCAGCCTCAGCCACGTCCACGCCGGGAGGGTTTGCTGCTGCGGTACATGGGGCTAGGCGTTCTCAGGCTGGGGCTGGGGGGTTCCCGCTCCTACAGCAGACCTGGCCAGATGGGGACATGCTTTCTCATGCTTGCAGCTAGGCTAATTTTAGTATGAGAGAGTTGCTCACAATGACTCATTTGTGCTGCTGAATTCGGGCACCGTACCTGTGTGCCGAGAATTCGAGTTTTCTTTTTAGCAGCTCCTTGAGAACTTGGATGGCATGCTCAGAGCTCTCTGCCCTCTTTGTGCAGGCTCCTGCAGGGGAAGTGCTGCCCTGGGAGCAAAGCTGTATGTATGGATATGCCAACATGCTGTACAGCCTGCTTGTACACTGTGATTTTACCATCTATATTACTATGACCACACTATTCATGTTCCTTTTCCATTTCTGAGCCACTAGAAGCAACAGGACTTAGTAAAGCTATGCAGTGATGCCCCAAGCTCTTCCGGAGTTTGCAGAATGGGCCAGGCTAGCCAGGAACAGGGTGCCTGGTTTTAACATCAGACTGCCCACAACTGACGTTTATGTCTGTGCTACCTACATTAACAACTTGTGAGTAAGTCCACAAACACACAAACTTCTTATTGAACAGCAGCCCCAAGTGAGGCACTCGGAGATTATCTCGCTAGATGCAGAGGGCAGAGCAGCAGTGAGAAAGGACTACCAGGCACCTGGCTGCAATCACTTCCTCTTAAAAACTGGACGTGTTACACGCAGCCCATGTTTGGGAGCAGTACGTGGCGCTGCCACACTGACGTACAAGCAGCCTGCAGGAACCGGAGCCCTGAAGCCATTTCTGCTTTCTCTGCTCCCTGGTCAGAACCGGTGCACTTGACAACCTCCAGCCCCAGGCTCTAGCTGTGCCCTGCCGAGTGCATGCTACCCTTTAAAACAATCAGAAGCACAGGTAAGTTTCCTTTTAAATGTAACTACCATGCTACTAAAAGATTATAAGATTTTGAAATTACATAAATAGATTTGATCTGAGAACAAGTCTGTTTTGTTGGCTCAAACCACATACAATCTCTAGAGAATCAGGTTAAAAGTGATGTGGTGGAAGTGATTTTCTTCCTTCTGGAGGAAAGGAGTTAAGCTTTGGCCAAAATCAACTTCAGATTACATACAGTTCCCTCCAAATTTGAATGCATAACTTTAAAGCATGCTACCATTGGAAACACAGGTCGTGATGTCAGGGGATGGCGGGTCTGACCCTTGGACACCTGTAAAGCTCCTGCATTGCCCCAGCCAAGCAGTGGCCTTGCAAGCGCAATCCAGTCCCAAAACATTAACATTTCCTTGACAGCAAGAACAGAAACCTTGAAGAAGCTGAATATTTCAGCTTAAGCTCAGCCACCTCAGTTCCGAAAATAGAGTTTTGTCTGTGCAGTCACCCCGAGGTCCTTTTGTTTATCTCAATCTTAGTCCAACCTTTGGAGTTTGTAAACCTGAACTGGAAATCTACCAAACAAGGGAGCATGCATGACATTTCCAGCCTGTTCTGCTTTGGACCTGGCCAGAAACATCAGCATATCAGACTTGCTTGCAGTTTTCCGGCGTTTCTACTCTTGGTCACAGTGAGAGCAAGGAAATGCAGAGCAGACCAAACAACAACAACAAAATCCCAAACTTTCTTAGAATCTCAGAGGGGTCTTGGTTCAAATCCAGTTTGAGACATAGATAAAAGTTCACCCTGTTCATTTTATTACAGTTTGTTTACTTATAATTTCATTTTAACTTATTCTCCTTTCTTCACTGATTTTGTAGCTATCCCTTGCAACAAATAAAGGAGATGCAGCCATTATAGGGCTCAGAAGCTGCTAAGCCCCACAGGCGAGTCCAGCCTATACTAAGCATAAGTAATTCCAGCCCACAACCCCTGAGTTCAGGCCAGAGGTCCTGCTGAAGGCAGCACAGACTGGGCTGATGGTGAAGCTGGCACAGAAGGCAGGGCACATGCCACATGCCCCTGACCCCTTTCCAGTGGTGTGCTGAGGTGTGGGGCTGGCTGTTGAGGCACCCAGGGACGACGCTGACTGGGCAGGGGGAGTTTGAAAGGCTCAGCCCAGCTCCTTGGCCACAGCCGCTTGTGCAGGAGCTGGCCACGCGTGGGTGCCCCGGGGGAGAGCAGCCCTCAGTGCTTATAGGAATCACAGTGCCTGCAGGGGGGGCAGAGCATAAATATCACTTGTGTTAGTTCACAACAAAATACAACCACTGCCGAAGTAAATCTCTGTCTCACTTCTTGCACATCCTGTTTGGTACTTAACTAGCTCCACACCATTCACCTCCACCTTCCTGGTGCCTCAGGGGGCTAATATTAAGCATGAAATAATATTATTTGCATAAGAAATCCAGCAGGCAGTGTGCCACGTGACTGAACACTGAGCCACTTCTGCTCAATGGCCTCATGTGCAGCTTAGTCCTCACAATGCCCACTACAGAAGCGTGCACTGCACTGAATGTATGCTAAAATATTCAGCAGATATTTGGAATCATTTTCAAGTTCCAAAAAATTACAACTTTTTTTTTTTTTTTTTTTTTCCTCCTGTGGTTCCTTTTTAATGGGCAGGGTGAAAGGCTGGATTTTTTTAACCTTGATTTTATCTGACTTAAATAAATAGCAGAGGAAATGAAGGGGTTTGGCTGTGGGTTTTTTTATTGTATTTTTTTTAATTTTTTTTTTCCCTTCAGTGATTTGTTAGCTTTTAATGCTTTGTGTATGCTAGCATCCTTATAGAGAGCAGCACTGAAAATGTGCAGTGCCTATCAAAGAATAAACGCAGCCTTATACGTGGCTTACAATCTGATGAGGAAAAATAGGCTTAGCTTGATGCGATAAATTAATCTTTTAATGATTACAACTCTGCTTAAAGCATGAGTCTCTGTTAGTTGATGCTACAAACTGGGATAACACGTGGCTTTTAGACAGCAAGACACATTTTGGGCACTTCAAGTATGTTACAAAGAGCGTTGTTGCTGGAAGGTATGGAGCAGAGTTTTGCTTGCTACCGGATGCTTCACTTGTCGTTTAATCTCACATTTCTCCACATGTGTTTTTTTCAGAATTAGGCAATACACAATATCGTTAAGTGTACCCGTGAATTTGTGTGTCTAAATAGTGGTCATGTTTGCTTATGCTTGGTTTGAAAATGTAGAATTCAGAGCTTGGCCATCAGATGCTTTGAAAATCAAGACTGAAGGCACTCTGGCATAGGCCTTCAAGGAAGCCACTGCTGCCACTGAAAGCAGAAAAAGAAAGAGAGAAAGTCAGCAATCATTTAATGCCCCTGAAAAAAATGTTCTTGACTACCACCTGTACTGACGTGTAAAACTGCTGTCCAGATGTAAAGAGATACAACTCCGTGTAAGAGAGGTATCTTCTCCCTGCTTGTGGGAAGATTGTGAAATGGCAGAAATGCCAGGGCTTTTTAGAAGGCTTTCAGAATAATAGGAAGTTAAATTTTGGTTCTTTTAAAGCTAAAAAAGGAATTTCCCTGTTGATCTCAAGAGCAGCAGGATTTCCCCTACTGTTTAAGACTCTTCATAGTGAAAAGGTATTTTCTGTTTCAGTCCTTCTTGTTGGGTGAGGTGTTAAGCCAGCACTGCCATGGCCTTGCAGCCATCTCACACATTTGCTAGGAATTATCAAAAGAAGAAACTAAATTTTATGGCATGTTTGAAACTTATTTTTTCTAGTGAGCTATACATTTACAAACGTTTTTTTTTTTTTTTTTTTTTTTTTTTTTTTTTTTTTTTACAGCCAGCTTTGGAGTTAAAGAAAAAAAAAAAAGAAAGGGCATTTGTCTTCCTTGCTTGAGTGTCTATAGGGTCTTGCCTACTACATCAGAGGCATGGCAAGCACCTTAATGTTACCTGTGCAAGGACTGAGGTGAGGGACAATCATGCCTTGTTGACTTGTGATTCGTGGAGCTGCTATAAGCCTGTGTTTTGAGAAATCATTTGATAGGAGGCTCCCCCCTTTCCAGAGAGACTGTGAGGTTTTGAATCTTTGTTCTACAAGCGATTCTTCCTTGAAGCTATTAAAACACTTTTGTTGTGAAAAGAGGAAAAAAAAAAGTTTGTTTGTTTGTTTGTTTTTTAAATAAACTACTCAACTATTTTCAGTAACAACATAATCAAAAATCCTAGTTTGGTTCCAGACTTCCATCAGAAATCCCATGAATTTTGACAAAAAGCAGAACCTCCCCACTATTGCTTTGGATGTGGGTCAGTTTCTCATGTCAGTGTTTCGGTACTGGGCTCCTGATGAGCACTGTCCCAGGTGGAAACGTGTGGTGGGCACGAGCACAGGGCTGTCCCTTGCTGCCATGGAGAGGGATTCAGCCATCAGAGAAGGTGTCTCAGTGGGGCTTTAGCTCATCAGCAGATGTCAGTGCTATCTACCTGGAAGGTCCTTTTGGCAGTTTGGCCCAGTATTTTACCAACGATGTGGCTGTGCGGCTCCTGCTATAGCACCAACCAATGCTTTCTGCTGGGTTAGAGGCTGCTCCCGTCTCGCAGCTGCAGTGCTTCCTGTGCAGGCAGTGGGGTTACTCAGTCACACTGGTTGTTTCCTTTCTTCCAAATTTTGATTTTTCAGTGTTTCTGAAAATTGGCAGAAAAGCTGTTTATCAGGATCACATGTCCATCATGTCAGGGCCATTGCATCACTGAGTTCCTGATGAGACCAAACGAAGGAAAAAACGGGCAAATGTAACTCTTCCTGACCTGCAGCGACCAAAACCAATCGACAAGACTGCTGTGTGCATGAATTAAGTCAGCACACTTCTGTGCCAGTCCTTCCAACAAAACAACTGTGCTGGAAGATTCAGGGAGGGTGGATGCTCCTTCTTACCTCCTTGTACCAATAATAACCAAATAGGTTCACCTCCTCTTCTTACCCCCTTTCTGAGATTTTATTTCTAGAGTCCCGTTATGCGTAGGCAGCAAGGCTTGTTTCAGTCCTTTAGTGGTTGCATTAGTCAAACACACAGCAGATGTCAGTGCATTACAAAACTTGGTTTGCGAATAATAAAAGAAGTTACAAATGAGAGTTAAACACGGAAGCAAAAATGCAGGGAACTGCAAAGTCCTGAAGCCATTGAGGGGGTCATCCTTCAGAGGCTGACACTACCCCGCCGAGCACTAACAGGGCATTACTGCCATTTTCACAGTTTCTCCTGGTGAACCCTTCTTAGGCTTTTACCCCCCTGTTTTTTTGGGAATGGCAGCTCATGCTTTCCAGCTAGCAGGGGAGAGCGATGCCTGGGTAGTTCTCCCCCCCTTTTACACAATTCAGAGCGTGGCAGTGCTGTAGGGTGGAATGGAGGGAAAGGCACTGCTGCTGCTCGCTTAGCTCTGTAACTAGAGATTCCCTCCCTGCTTTAGGAAAGCCAGTCTAAGCAAAATATTTCCCTGGCCTGGGTGTCACGGCTGAAACAGAGGTGGGTCATTTCGAGTCAAGCTGCACATACCCTAAACCAGACCTCAGTGCTGCTCCTGCACCTCCCGATTTAGTCGAAGCAGCAGCAGCCCAGGAACAAAAGCGAGATCCAATTAAACGCCTCCCAGTTCCCCCAGTGCCAAGCGCGCCCTGCGAAAACAAACAGCCCCCGGCCCCCCGGAGCTGCCCGGAGCGCAGCGTGAGTGCGCAGGGACCTGCGGGCGATAAGCCGCCTTCTCAGGAAGCCAAGGACGCACACCTCAGTCCAGGGGGCTTCCTCACTTTGTACGCCCGGTTTCCCCACTCGGCACGGATCATTGTCTGGAAGCAAAAAGCCTCAGCTATAGAAACCATCCTGCATCCAACTGCCTCTCAGGAAACCGCAGGGGGAGGTTTTTTTTTTTTTTTTTTCCTTCTTCTTGGAGAAGCAAAGCGCAATGTTTATCTTTCTTATCTCAGAAAGGAAACCTATGGGAAATGCTATGCCATACTCTCCACTGTTCTCCTGTCACATAATTATAATGCATTACACAAAGCAAAATCTTTTGGAAAATCCATTGGTCTAATGACAAGATGACCCTTACTAGAAGGTACTTTCGTTTTCTTGCCTAACTCTGCAAGTCTCATCAGAGCTAAATGTTTGTATTAGGAAAACACAGTGCACCCCCAAGTGTCCCGTGGCATTAGGAGAATAATTGTTACACAAGGCAAATCTCTTTTCCCCAAGTAACAAACCTAGGCCAGATTTTTTTCGGACTTCAAAGAAA
The DNA here is from genome assembly GCF_963932015.1 of Anas acuta. NCBI lineage: Eukaryota > Metazoa > Chordata > Aves > Anseriformes > Anatidae > Anas > Anas acuta. The sequence continues at coordinate 18,771,355 of NC_088987.1, forward strand.
GAACACAGTAGGGCCTTTCCACTGCCAAATTGCTAAGTGGAATAAAAAATTGTGATTTTGCCATTAAATACTTGGTATAAATTCAAGAGGTTTTTAAAACAGCGATGCTATGACACTGTTGGAAAAGGGTAAGGGAGGATTTCAAAGGCTCTAAGTGGTTGCTGGAAGGAAGCGGGTGCGCGGCAGCCCTGCACCACAGTGCACAGCCTCTATGACCGCGCAAAAAGCCACTAAGCCACGTTCTCTGTGCTATTAAGGTCAGCACGGGCTGCACCAAAGAAGTATCTTCCATCAGTGTCTGGTGCCCACGCAGCATTCTGCTAACAGAATTTTCCCTTGAAGATTTAACACAAAGCTCACAGTATTTCTCTAAATTCCACTGCATTAGGTTAAAAAACAACAACAAAAAAAACAAACAAACAAACAAAAAAAACACAAAAAACTGCAATAAATAGTAGGGAAGGCTGATGTACGACAACTTCAATGAACTTATTTTCTTAGTGAAATGCTTAATGAAAATCTGATGAGGAGGTTATCGAGACTTTATCAGAGGACAGTAATAAACCCAGCTGTTCAGCAATGCAGTAACTGCAAAAACTAAAGAGCTCAGGGCTAGGTTTCAAAGAGCCAAGCACACACAGATAGGTCCAAAAGGATATTTTAAGGAGTACTCAGCACTCAGTTGTACCACTGTGACACTGAGGAACAGACTCCAAAAATAAAATCTAAACTGTTGAGCTCTTTCCCAATTCAGCTGCTTAGTACCAGGCCTAAATGGCAACCCAAGGCCTCTGAAAGAAGGTACACGCCACACTGCTTTCCATTTCTGCAGCCTGTAGTTCTCAGGACTTCCTACACAGATGCACTCAGGAAAGTACACTGAATTAAGGTTTAACATGGATTAACTAATCGGCTTCAACCCCCAACTTATTCACAATCAAAATGCTTTCAAGTTACCTAAGTCAAAGCCTGTTTAGAGCACTTGGACTGAAAAGAACTCAGTCAGAGGATTTTAATGTCATCGGGTCCTTACCCAAGTGCAGGCCTGACTTTCAGTCTCCAAGCCCAGCGCAGAGACAGAAATCCATTTGGGACCACCAAAACAACTTCTGATGCTCAAGAGGCTTTGATCAAAGACTGCTGGAGCTGGTGGGAAAGTTCCCATTGGAACGGTTGCGGGGCTGGTCCTGTGTGAGCACAAGCCCCTGACTTGAGCCCAGCGTTAGGCCATAAGCATGAGCCAGCAACCCTGTACCAACAGGGTTCCTACTGCAGCCTCTCCAGCCTGGGTTTCCTGATTTTCAGCTGAAAGCAGGTGAAAAATTGTATGTTTCCACCTGGTGATATCTGTGATCTGGACGTTCCCTGCCTGTTCTTCTGGAATCTGTTTTGTAGGAAAACGGGCCTATTGCTACAGGTCCTTCAACAGTTGCTGAGGTCTGCTGAATTCACTACTGTCAGTTTTTTTGTATGTGTGTGTGTGTCAGAACTTTTATTTACTATAAAAATGCATCTCTCATTGCTTCTCTTTTCTCCCTTGTTCCTTAAAAAAGTGGTTTGTGTTGATTAGGGTCTATTACTTGTTGGCTGGCTTCATGTTATGGTTCCTTGTTACACCTCAACAGGAAAACCTCAATTCTTATTGCAAAATGCTGCAAAATTAAAAGCATAAGTAAGGTATATGGGAAGTAAATTATTTATTCAGACCTCAATATGTGTCATACTTGCTTGCATTAACAATGCCAATGTGCAGAAGCACACCACCAGAGCAGCGGGCAGTGAGAGGCTTCACACACTTCGGATACAGAGAGCAAAGTTTGCAGGATGTTTCTCTGAAACCTGATCACAGCACCTCTGCGCAGTCCTGAAGTCCTCCTTAGATTAAAACATAATCAACATAAATGCTGATCGCGCCTCCAGAGGAAGTCTCAGAAGCAGCTGGTTTTAACTTATGTTCCTTCACGTGGAACTGTCACCAGTACCTGAAGAATAACGAATGACATCTAGAGACCAACACAATCTAGATATTCCCTGAAGCAGTTTTTTTTTTTTTTTTCCACTTTCATTTTGAGAGTGAAGCTGTGGTGCCTTTTGCTTCCAATTACTGCTGCTCTAACTACTGTGGGAACCGTCTCACTGTCCCTCCTCCAGCAGACCTGTCCGTAAGGTGACCAGCAACCAGATCAGCCCTCTACTCACACGGAACAACAACTCCAAGACGAGATGCGCATTTTGTCTGTGAGAATATTGCTTTATAATAATAATAATAAAATAATCCAGATTTACACACCCTTTAGAAACAATCACAGAAAAAGCATTTTTGTTACTGACTTGATATTCTATTTCCATTATAGCCCACTAGATACGCAGGACAAATTAATTACTTAAAGCCCATTTACGGTGTAATTCAGTGAACTGAAAAAGAACCACCCCCATCCTACTATCAGATTTCATCTCTGTATTAGATTTCATCTGCCTATTCCTCGTTTGAGAGCAGAGCTACATACAGCCACCACAACTCTGGAATAAATAATAGAAATAGAAATAGAAAATGTTTGTCCGGGAGCCTGCACCTCTCAATTACAAAAATGCTGGTTACCATACAGTTCAGCACATGAAAGATGGACTTAATACATCGAAAACCACTCTTTTACTGGCCATGGTTTCTAGCAAGACAAGCTTTTTTTTTTTTTTTTTTTAATTAAAAAAAAGCATAACCAGGTTTGAAGTTGGTAGAGAAGATATACTGCATTGCATGTATAGTCAGTAGTCTACAGAAAGATTTCACTGGAGCCTTCAAAGCAGTATTAAGACAAACTGAAACAAAACAAGAGCGTCTGTAGGTTAAGCAGTAATTTAGTTTTTCTTTTGCCTCAAATAAAGGTAATCCTATCAAATAGCTACTGAACATACAGCAGAAATAATAATGGAAGTGCTATTTGTTGGTTATGTTGTAATGAAACTAGTTGCTGCCTCCCAGCACTTTGTATACGTCATGGGATCATAATGTGGTTATCAGACATGGAAAATAGAACTATTCAGTCTCTGCTGTCAAAGCATTACTCCTATTCAGGGCAGGGACTTCCTTACAAAGCTATTTCCAGTGTGTGTTAAACTGCTTGAATGGCAGCAGGTAACTGTTATTTGCACTGCATCCATGTAAGAGCACAAAACGGCGCAAGAGGGGAGAAGGCTGGAGATACTTGTGTAACTTGAAAGCCATCAGACCAGTGTAAATCTGAGGTTAAATGTGCTCTGCTGCAAAATCTGCTCTGCAGCATCAGCTCTTTGAAAGCACACAGCTCTCACCTGGGCACACAGGCAGGCTGTGTCAGGCAGCACTGGCTCCGTCAGAAATTTCGCCCCTCATGTGGACTGGAACTGCTTTTTAAGGGTTGAAATTATTCTGTATGTGTGCAGTTCCTGATCATTCAGATAAGGACAAAATTAAAGAGTGAGGTTCTTTTTGTTACACACCATTTCTCCAGGTCCCTCACATACAGAGGACTCAAGCTGGGACCGCAGTTCACCTGCTTCTGCTTTAAGCTTTAAGCTTGCCTGACAGATCTCATTTGCTAACTCAGGCTTTTATACAAGCCTGAAACCACAGCTTCACTAGAGCAAATGGAAATTTACCATTGACTTTACAAGGTCAGTAGCACATCTCTAGGTTAACATGAGGTCTTAACAACAGAACCCAACTAAAATTACAAGAAATTGCTACTCCAAAAATCACAGCTCAGAATAATTCACTGAAGCACAGTAGTTTCATGTAGTTAAGAACCTAACTGGGTGCTTACAAGTATGTATGAAAATGGTTGGGAAAAGGCTGTATCATTTTAAAAAAATCAATGTCACAAAACTGTTCGCTTCCACAGAGTTTTTTTAAAAACACAAAATCATCTTTGGAGCACAAATACTACTTGAAATTAATGAAGTTTGTTTGTGGTGCATCTGAAGGCATCTAAACCCACAGTTATCATATAACTCCTATTGAAAAATACAACATATAACACTAAATAATGAAGTATCTAGCATTCACATATATATAACAAAAGTATTCAGTGTCAGTTTCCCTGGGTATATCATCATCAGAGAGAGAGACATATCACTTAATTCTCCAATTTTTAATTAAAAAGTTTATCCCCTATAAAGCTTTTAAAAGCCACACAAAAGAGGCTGTCAAAACAAACAGAAAGGAATTGCCGGTTGGTAACACTCACTGAAATGGGAAAGTGTATTTCTGTAGCTTCATAAAATTTTAAATCTGTGCATGGTGTTGGATTTCCTCTCACACTGCCTCCAGCTGCCTTGTCCTGCTCTGCTGTTTCCTAGAGCGACCCAATTATCATCACCCAATTAGTGCTGGAGGAAAAAAGGAGCTCCTGCCAGACAGAACTCCTTAAACTGGCTAGCATAGGTCCATAAGGGCAGGAATTAGCGCTTATGACCTATTGTACAGATTCATGCATCAAATGCATTCAAATTTGTGAGACAAAACCAGTAGAAAATGAATTAAAATTATTTACCACTGAATATAGTGAGGTTTGCGAAAATATTGGCAGTAGAAGCATATAGAAGAGATCCTTATCACAGCAGTTCAGCCACAGGTGCTTCCCCATATTACTACATTATTCTTATCCAGAATAAATATTTAATGTTAGTATTAACAACGAAAATCTGTAGCTCCAACAACAGTCTCTGTGTATTTAAAGCTCAGTGATGATTATCCACTTTAAAATCAATCAAAAAGTATGTGTTAAGCAATTTTACACAATACACTTTTTCAAAATCGTAACAAAAAAGCCCCCAGGTCCCAGAGACCCCTGCTCAGACAGCAAGGCCCCTGCCCTGGCTCTCTCCTCTGCCCAGTGAGCTGTTCCCAGCAGTGCTCTTTATTTCCCTTCACTGACTTTTCTTTTTCCATGGATGTCTTCAACATGCACAAGGGATGGATGAGTGCAGCGCATCTGCATGCTCCAGCAGAGGACAGGATTCCTGGCAGGAACCCATTACTCGCATTTTTCTAGTGGTCCCACTTTACCTTTCAGACTTTTCTCTTTCTTCCCATGTTCCTTGGTAAATTCCCTCTGATATTGCCTTAGATAAAATTTTTGCCTGGCACCCAAAAAGAGCCTGTGGCCACCCTTCTGCCAGTCATGGTGCTTTGGTTTTTGAGAGGAGGCAACCAAGAAGCCTCCTCGCAACATTAAAACTCCTCAGAGCATTAGAAAGATGCTGCAGTCAGCAGCACTGTGTCCTACCCAGGGAAGGCTTAAGCCCACATCTGTCATGCAGAAAATACTAGGAAAGGATTTTTGGGTAATTTTGGGCGTCAAAAGAACAGAGAACCCAGTGCGGGCAGTGTTGCTCCAGGTATGCTGTAAACTTCACTTCCAAAAAATTTACCTGGTGGAATGAGAAAATGGGCTTCCTGCCGCAATGCTCTCTGAGATGCATGAGTGCAAGCTGGATTTGATTGTTCTGGGGGCTGTTTACATACTATTAACTTTTTCCCCACTCTTAAATTGAAAGCTGTCAATATGCACCTAAACACAAACCCGCCCTATCCAGAAAGCTCATCTCTTTTTTTCTAAGTCAAAAGGTAAGAGTAGTAAATAAAAGGAGCAGAGGCACAGGCTTCTACTGCAAAACCTTTCCACTTTTCTTTGTCTTACGACTTTCAGGGCTCTTCACAGCCTTTAACCTCTTTCTCATCAGTTTCTTCTGACTGGTCTTTTATTACCAGCCCTTTCTGGCTTGACTTTCCAACCCTTTCCTCTCCTTTCTATATTCTGTGTCTTGCACCCAACCGCCTCTGTGTAAATGTCTTTCCCTGCACCACAGAGCGTTACGGACACACATCCCTCCAATTAGTCCATTTCTGTGGAAACATGACAACTTTTCTCTTTGCCTTTCCTTTTTCAAAGGAAAAGTGGATCTGCCTGGATTTGGTTATTTCTTACAGCAATTTTTCCTTTCTTTTTCTATTTTGGGAGAAAAAGAACAAACATTTCTGATGTCTCTCACACTATTTTGAAATGAAATTTTAGGAAACCCAGGCAAAAGTTAAAGACTCTACTGAAAATAAACAGTGTTTTTAACAGAGCACCATTCTTTGATCTGAGCAAAACTTTCTCAGCGTTTTCTTTCAAGTGGCCTGCAGTAGTCTGCTGGGGGAGGACAGCCTGGCCAGGAGCGAGGTGGTGTGGGGAAGAGGGTGGAGAAGAAACAAGACTAAAACACTGCATCAGACCCTCCTCCCTTTATAGGCTCTTTCAGCAGCAACAGGCTCTTTTGAATATAATCACTTTATCTTGTGGTTTTAAATCGAGGCCTGCTTCCAAATAGCAAAAATCTTTATCAAATGTAATTACTGGCTAAAAGCAATTGCTAAAGATGACTGATAGTGCTTGTGCAATTACCGTTTAAATGCTTATTTCTAATTACTATGCCCCAAGACACCCTCCTCTTTGCAGAAGGCTGCTGTGCGGGGGCACAGAGGCGCAGCTCACCTCAGGTCACAGCGGTGCCAGTGCAGGCGAGGTGAAGGCCACCGGTGCCACACAGCCCTGTGAGGAGGCTCGGACGCTCTCTGTGCTTCTCCAGCTGCTGCCCCCTGCTCCTTCCCTCTCATGTCGGCATCCACCTCTCTCTCTGTGGTGCTCAAGGCCTCGGGACTGCCTCAGACCTGTGGGGCAGTCAGCAGCAGGGCCCCCTACTGTGGGCTCCCATCAGTATCTCCAGGCGAACAGCACAGAGCCCACATCTCGCTCTCCAAGGGGTGTGGTGGCGTGTGTGGTTCCCAAGACAAGGAGAGCCATGCCCTGCGTGAGGGACACCAGCACTGAGGGTCCCCACGAGGCCGGCCAGCCACTCTCCTGCCCGCCCTGCGGGGCCCTGGGGCCCGGCCCGCACGGCCTGCGTTTGGCGGGGTTGGACGGGAGCGGACGGAGCCAGGCGAATTGCTTCCATACGCAGCCCAGGCATCCTCAGCTGGCCAAATCTGCTTCTCTTAATTGGGATTATTTACAAATGCATTGGATTTCTTTTTCTCTTGTTTTAGTTAGTTCCAGGAGCTATGGCCTGGATTCAAAAAAATAAGAAGCTGGGGGCTTTTTGGTTGGAGATTTTTCTTGGGATAAGACAAACAGGGAGATTAAAAGCATCTCTGAGCTTTCTATATACTTGTGGGAAGAGTAATCCCTATTAACACAATCAATGAAATTGCCTGATGGAATTGAAACTGTTTATACAAGCAACGGTTAGAGCACTTGTACTACAGTATGTATGTGTAAATAAATGGTGCTGAATTCAGCCTCTTCTTCAATAACCACAGCAGTCTGGGACCAGTTGTTTTTTTACTTTATTTAAGCTCAAAAGTCCACCCTGTCTTCACGTGTGGCGTAATTCCATTATTAAAAAAAATAAAAAGAAAGTATAAGGGAAAACACTTGTCCCTACTGCCTCACTATACCTATGTCATAGGGTACAATAGGAGTCTCTTTTCAAAGCCTTGTGCAAGTAATGATGTAAAGCTGTGCTTTATTTGTGCTGAGGAATGCAGCATTAAAACCAGGCTTCTCTGTGGGACATCTCTGGGGGGACCCGGAGGAAGCCTTGTGCAAAGTGCTTCCTGCATTTGGCTGCTTCTCCCAGGAGGGGACTGAGATTAGGGACCTAATTCCACTGAACATCCTCAGTTTTTCTAGCTGTCCGCAGAACAGGCTTCCTGCAAAGAACCTCATCTAATTAACTTAAACTCGTGACTGACTTACTCCTGCTATGTTATGAAATATAGATATGATGGCATGTTTTCATACTGCATAGCTGAACTGTCCTTCCTCAAATGCCCCACAGTGCCCCATCCTGATGGCACTGTGAGCAATATGTTTAAAATGGGCATGCTGCCAGCAAATATAGATGTTTCCTGTCCCTTCATGGGTCCCTCGTACTATCTTGCCTGAAAGACTGAAGGTATTCCCCAGTTCTAATAACAAACATTGTAACCTTGCAAATAGCAACACTTGGAGTTTCCTTTAATATTTATATTTTTTGACCCCAAAAGGGAAAAGAATTTACCATACATAGACTGGAAAAACAGCGTGCTAATTTCACTTATCAAAGGCGTTCAAACCAAAGAGTCTGACACTAATAATAGTATGTTAAAAATATTCTTGAACACAAGAGGCATTACTGTATTGTACCACACGTCGGTACCTAGCTCAATGTCGGTATTTCCACATGGTAATTTATCTCAGCTCGCAGCTCCCAGCTATGATGACATCAGAGGATGAGTTCAAAGTGAGGCAGTTTTGTGCTTTATAAAAACAGTTTAAAGATAAAAGCCAGTTTTGACTTTAAAAAAAGAAAGAAATTAAGAAAGAAAGGAAAATGAAACTGTTAGGCACTACATTAACCAAACAATTCTGTGAAAGGAAAATGCCAATCAGGAAGAGATGGCAGCATTTTGTAATGAAACCGTATTAATCAAAATGATCAACTACTGTTGTTTAATGCCTTAAACAATGCTCAGTTTCTTTCCCACTAACTCATGCAGTTGAGGAAATGGTAGAAATCATATCAACTATTGAACAGAGTAGAATGAAATCGTAGAGCTAGCCTCCTTTACATACATATTAAATGTTGTCCAGAGATAACGAATTCACAGTAAATGTAACAGCTTTTCCATCTGCCTGAGTATGCAGAAAAGAGAAAGTGTCAGAATATTTTCTATATTTATAATTAAAATAAATAAATATCAATCACATGGCTTTAAGCATTTAGTTTTTTGTAAATCTTTCAAAACTTTTTTGACCCAGGACTTGGTGCTCTGGAGCTTATCAATGACACCAGGGGTCAAAAGTGTTAGTGCGACTAAAATTACTTGGACAAAGCCAGAACCAGGTCAGATCGCCATGGGATAGTCCCACAAGGCCTCCTGTAGGCTGCTGCCACCAAGGAGTTCTAAGGGAAAGAAAGGAAAGACCATGAATCAAACATCCCAGAAAATTCACAAGCAAATGTGTTATTAATCAAGGAAAATAAAAACAAAGTTTATTAAAATGCCTTGTAATAGTACATTTCAAAACAACACAAAGACATCTTATGTGATGACCATTTTATCACTGAGGTTCATTCCAATTGAGTTACATTCTTCAAACCCAAAGAGCCACAAGTGTGCCAGAAAGGAAAATAAACACTGGAACGATGTGTGCAGTCACACATCTAATTTGATGATTGATCTCACAATTTAAATAGACACTTTCCACCCAAAATAAATGCAGAAGTATATATCAATGACACTTCTGCAAGCTAAAGCTAATGGCAGGTCTGGTAGAATTTACACATTTCTTTCCATGTCTAACTGAGAAGTTCAAATTGGGACCTGAACAAAGTCAGTGGGTAAGAAAATAAAGTAGAAAGGGTCTATGTTCTGTTAGATTTGGAACGCCATATCAAAATATTCTTTAAATTACTGTAACATTTCTCATTCATTCCATAAATATTTATGAAGGGGACAGATCCTCACATGGTGTAAACTGCCTTAAATCCATTGGTTTCAGTGAGCCACATAAAGTCAAGGAAGCTGCAATAGTTTACGTCACGCATGAGTTTACCCCAGTATGTTTACGTATGAATTTTGAATTGAATTCTCCACTGCTCCGACTCTGGGGAATGGATGGAACAGTGACAGCGGATGATTTAGTCTTTTTCGCTCTAACCCAACATCAAAAGATGGATCCTGTTTCTCCCCTCCCACAAGCTCTTGTTTACATGAGTATTGTCTGTGAAGTGACTCATGGGAGCAAGGATTGGGCCTGGTTTTGCACTAACAAGGCTAATACGGAGTGATATTTGACCTGATCAAGTTTTTAAGCTGAAGATGAAGGTCAAAGTTACAGTTTTATCAGTTACATTTTGGAGCCTTTCACTTGATCATGACAATACCATGTTCATAATACAATTATTGTAATCATATTTCCAGTGTTGCTTGCCTTCAGTGGAAACAGATTGCATTAAACTCAAAAGCTGCCTGCAATGGTATGCACATTTCAAAGTCAAGTAAAGGTTATAGAAGAGGAGCCTGGATTCACGTACAATCAGCACTACTTCACTAGAGGTATTTTTGAGGCTTTTGTCAACTTGGCAATTTCGCTAAAAATAGGCATTATATAAGAAGAAACAACAATTAATAAGCAGCTCACTGATTGCACAGGCATTAGCAAGGCTCTGGGTAGAGTTCAGTACTCCGCACAATACTTGGGTTGTTAAGATTTCTTCCCACATACAGGTAATTTGGTTGAAATTCATAGCAGAGTGGCCAATGTCCCTTCTGTTGCAGTAGAGATCCCTGAAAATCTCCACAGCTTGTCACATGGTGGAAACCAGCATACCTTTGCTGCAGCCAGTGGCCACTCCTGTCTGAACTGAGCTTATTTTGACTTGCAGTCCCTGTTCAAATCATTAGTAACTATGAATAAAACTGAAAAAATTGGTGTATTATTTCCAGCCTTGCTTTATGAAGAACTTTACCTGTTACTCTGTGCAATTATTAGTCATCTCCAGTCACTAACAAATAATTACATTAGAATTAATTGCCTCCAGTCTTATGAATCCTGAAGTAGAATAGGTAAAAGTGGAGCTGCTGTATGACGAGGAAATGAAATATGTAGTAAGTGTCTTCATTATTTGAACAGAAGCAAAATGAAGATTTATCACCTCACTAGCTCCAGAGACTGATGGCTAGAACAAAAGAAATTTTGTTCACTAAACAAAAAGTTGCAAAGTAGTTTTTAAAAAAATATATATATAAATAAAAAAAAAAATTAAGCTCTCATGGAAATGAATTCCTGTTTTGCAGAACTTTTTAGCATATTAAATAAATCCTTTTTCTTCTGACCCCAAATGAAGTGTTGGTTAATTTTTGTAGCCTTTGTCACCCTCTAAGGTATCTAAACTGAAATTTTGGAGTTAAAATAAAAATTTATTTTCCAATAAAAAAAATAAACTTTACTTAAATATGTAAAGTGAGTTTTTTGTTGTTGTTGTTTGTTTTTTAATTCTGTCACATTATTCATTATTCATTAGAAGATTTATTCTTGATAAAGTGTTTTGAAACTTGCATTTTTGGTGAATAATGATAGTAAGCTGAAATGAATTACCCAACTACAGTTTATAACACTGCTCATAATCAAGGAAGAAATCACAAACATCTTGCTTCTAGAAGTGCAGAAGAGGTACTGAAGATGAAGCCAGACAGAACATTGTGTCTATTACGGGGAATGATTTAGTTTATTGGATGTGATTTCCATTCTTATGAGTGGAAAATTAAGCAGCTGTAGGGGCAAATCAGGATCTCAAAAAATGGTGAAATCCTATTCTCTCTGCCCCTAGCAGAGCTCTGTGTTATGAACACAGGCTTGCTTACGGAGGTTCGCCCTCATGCCTCGCTCTACGGCATTGCTGTGTCTCCTCCCTGCCATGTGTCTTACATCCACACATCGCTGCACTCCGGATGGCTCCGCAGCCAGTGGCTCCCAGCGCCTGCCAGCACTCACACAAAAGCTGAATGTGACACTCCCAGGCTGCTCCAGGGAAGCTCCTCAGACTTCACCCATGTAATTAATGGGGAGTACGGGAACATTACAGAGACCAGAGCCTAATCAGACACATGGTAGAATGGGAGACTTGAGTATCAGGGAGGATAACAGTACTGAAATGCAGCATGTACGTACATGTATGTACTAGAGCTTGTTATAAGCACACTATTATAGTCCAATAAATACATGACAGTCAGCTCCACTAGCCCTAGCACTTTATTTAATTTTCATAGATCATCAGGTGATCACGTATCATGTAGTCTGACTTCCTAAAAAAAAACACAGGCCAAAAAAACCTCTCCTGATATTTTCCCTCTCTATTAGTACAGACTGTCTTCACCTTGGAAAATATCACTAATGCGAATACTCGGAAGAATGAGCAGAATGCTGTTTCCAGCACGGTATCTTTGCCAGAGCGTGCTGGCTCCTGCTGAAGCCAATCCAGCCATTGTGCGTGCAGAGGGCAGATCACAGCTCTAACCGGCTAAAAGGAAACTTTGCAGAGCGGATTATGTTACTTCTGAATCAAGAGTTCAGGGTTTATTTTCAGAAACTCCCGGCTAGGGTCTAGTGGCATGTAGTCTTCTCAGCCTGTGGCAATATAGCACCAAATACCTCGAGAAATCTGGCTCTGGCACCCGGTCTCAAAAAGGAGAGCGTTCTCGCAGGGCACGGTACTAGTGCAGAGCCCTCCGAGGGCTTGTGGCTTGTTTGCAACAGCCTGATCACAGGACCGGCTTCTTGGATTGCAGCTGCTTCAGGGCAGGAATCATGGCTTTGTCATTTCCTTGTAAAATACATAGCTCCGCAGCTCTCAATCTCTTGCACTACGAAAACACCAGGCAAGCTATTCAGGAGCTGGTTTAGCTAGTTTATAAGAATACCGGTACTTGTTTCACATCTCCCAGTTTGCCAGCTCACACCATCAAATCCTACTACAGCAGGTAGAGATCTGAAAGAAAGCCTTTCTGAAATCCTGACCAGCACCGTAGGGTTCAGCTTTTACCCTAGGACAAGCCCCCTGAGGGATCCCACTGCTAACAACCCCACTCCAAGTTCCCTCTCGAGAGAAACGCCGTGATCTGTGTGCTGCGTGGTGCTGGCTGCTTTTCAGGCCCATCCTGCAGGTAGCTGCTGCATGCATGCCAGCCATGCCAGGAATCCAGTAATGCCCTGGGAATTTTCCCAGCCCACGGTGTCCAATCTATCTATCAAAATAGAAGGTTATGAGCTCCTAGGTATTCTGAAATGCTAATATTAACACAGTTTTGTTTTATATCAGATGTAAATACAGCTTTCTTTTAAAGTTTGCTTTTTTATCCCTTGTTTCAAGATAACAGACTTAAAAGGAAGATATTAAATAGTGTCTAAACTTAGTAAACATTTTCCACAAGTGCCAAGATTGAAGCAGTAATGAGTGGTGGTCTGTAGTGCAACCTGAACCCCACTAAATACACCAAAATATTCACTTACTTGTACATTTAATGAAGGCTAAATATAACCCTTAAAGCATGAAAACAGTGATTTCAAAAGTTTCCAAGAGCCTCTTAACCCCCCCACTGCCCTTCGATTTTGGAGCAGTGATGAGTGATACTTCTTAGCTGCTTCAGCTATCACTGCGTCTCTGCCTAGAGGTTTAGGAGGGAAGTTTTCTGGGATTCTGCTACTTCACTAATGACTCTCCAGCTGGGGTTTCTAGCATGGACTGAGAGGAGCATTCTCCCTGGAGCTTATACAGGTGTCATTTGTATGAGCCTTCGGTGGTTTTATGCAAGCGATCGCTCCAGGATTCTTAACAAAACAAGGCAAATGGTCTCCTTCATTTCATATATTATTTAAGCAATAACTTCACTCTTGCCTCAGGCTTGCAAGGCAGTAATTGCAACCAAAGTAGCACTTACCCACAGAGACGCTGATGATGTATTTGAATATAATGGCAGTGTATACGAGCTAATTCTGATTCAGAGAATGAATAATTGAACTATCTAAAGAAAACATTAAAGAAATGTTAAGGCTGATCAGGAAGCTGGGTTAGCATATATTACAGCTGATAACATACATGATACAATGGCAGAGGAACAACTGCCCACATCAATGGCTGCAAAGCTCACAGTAATAAAAGATAACAGGAGAAGTGCCATATTTTAAAGGACAGTTAGTGAAATAGACCACCTGGATAAACCTGGCTAGCCCATTGCAGAAAAATAACTTGATTACCATGGGCAAAGCACACACCTCATTTTAATGCTCAGATCTACCTGACGACACCTTTCTCCTCTCCCTTTGCAGTTGCACTCATTAAAAAAGTCCAGTAAGTGAAAGTTTCCATTTGAAATGAGATGATGTTCCTGCTTACGTGAGAAATTACTAGCAAAGTAATATCAAATCAAATAATTATCAAATACGAAATGTGAGCAATGAAGTCAAATTTTGCAGCACTGGTCTGGGCTTGAGCCGGTGTTAAAGATGTGCCCCAATCCGCAGGTCATAGTGGGGGCCGAAGGGCGCCCAGAGCAGGCCTGCAGCAGCTCTGCCAGCTGGCCTAAGGGCGAAGTCATGGCCGTGTCAACAGTCATGAAAGAATTTCCTATCCATTGTGCGCTCACGCAGGGTGAATAGCAGCAAAGAATTAGGCTTGGAGAAATAAGGATCTTGCTCAAAATTACAAGTCCTATTTTACCAGTTTACTTGCTTACACAACGTTTATCAGATGAAGTAAGCTTACCTCGGTGTGCTCACACGAAGCAGCTCTGCACGCATGAAAAATAAGTCTCTACTGGCCTTACTAATGGAAACAAGAGCCTACATGACTTGCCTACAGAGTCACTGTCAGGCAGTTTCTGGCTAGGCCACATAACAATTATTTCCTGATTCTAACCAGTGCTGCAGTCTTACCAAAGACAGCAGCTGCTTTAATCTCTTTCAGCTATTCAAAGTTAACAATCCCCTTTAGTAAAACAGCAACTGATTTGTGTTAAGCTCAAGTCTTTTGGAACACTTCAGTGAGACATCTAAACCATCTTTTTCCTAATGAAGACAAGATCTGTACATCTAGCTCTGAGCACAGCGATCTCTTGAGCTTGACTGGGGACAGTAGGCACCAAATACAAATAATAAGCATCAGAGGTGTTTCTAGTTAGAAAGAGGCTTCTGCAGCCAACTTGTGTTGCTAATTAGAAGCAGGGAGTTGCCTTCCCCAAGCACACAGAAAGAAGGTGCTCGAGGCTGGTTAAGGATGAGCATTCATGAGCAAAGCAACAAGCAGCAGTTAGAAAAACATATGAAGTTACAGGGAAAGTAGGCCCATTGGAAAGAAAGGAAAACAGCAAGCAGTCAGTAAAAATGATGCTGGACATGAGCACTGGGGAGGAATGTGTGTTCTGCAGGGTATGTTTCAGGAAAGCAGTTCTCTCCCTCCTGCCCCAAGGGCGTTAACACAGGCTTTGCTAGAAAACGGTTCTCAAATGCTCTTTGCCTGCCACGTTTGCTTTAGCAGAACTGGCTGCAACTGTGTTGAAGCCTGAAGCCTGTCCAGTGCTACCCTGTCCCGGCCCTGCTACAGCTGCAGTCAGAGAGGACCACAGGGAAAACACTTTACCTTAGGAACTAAATCGCAGAGTGTCCATGCCACACGGTGATGCCCCAGGGGAGAGCTTCACTACCATGGGGCAGCAGGTTTAAAGCAATGCATGCATTACATTTTAGCAGTGCAGAAATGTAAACTGACATCAAGTCAGTCCTTCCAACCATCCTACTGTTGGTGGATATTTAACTTAATTTCCACCTGAAGAATTATCTGTCCTCTTTACCCCCCTATCACACACTTATGCTCAACTTGGTTGTCAAGAAACTGGAGTTTATAGGAACCTTAGGGAAAAAAAGCAACAATGTACAAGTCAGTGTTTTATTTCTTGGACAGACTTTGTATTTTTGTACTTTTCTATTTGCCACACAGCAGAGTAATTTGTTAAGGTCTTATTTAATTTTCACTTTTCCGATCAAAAATAGCCAATGATGTGTGTGGGGTCCTCCTTTTGTTTGTTTTTGGTGGCCAACCTTTTTATTTTAGGAGGGTTAGAGAAATAATTATTGAACCCTCTTTGGATAACAGCCAGAGGTTGTTTTCCTTAAGCTGCTCCAGGTTGTTACAAGGCAAGGTTGAAACTATAGGCTTTCACATGGCATTTGAAAAGAAGGTGGTGAGTCAGAAAGGCAGCAAGACACAGGAAGGCTGCTCCAGGTGGCAGAAGCAACAGGGTCAGAGAGAAGGCCACTTTAGCTGAACAGAGGAGAGCAAAGAGAGGAGGTTGTTTAGTGAGGCTGGAGTTAGCTCAAGAAATCCTGGGGAGAGGCCTTACAAACAAGAAGGGCAGTTTTGAATTGCAGCAGGAAATAGTGGAGCTATTTGAAGTTGGGAGCTTTGAGTCTGTGCTTCCTAATCTGGGAGACTCTGGGTGGGAAAACTGCATTTCCACTGGGACCATAGAGGAAGAATCAGCAAGGAGCTGAAACAGGGAACAAGCCTTCAGCAGATCTAGGTGATGTGAAAGACCAACAGGTTTTAGGCATCTGATGCCGAATACCAGTCACCTGGCTCTCAGCAGTGCCAGGAGAAGGAGACAGTGGCTGTGCCAGAGAGCAATTTGTAACCCAGAGGTGTGGGACTATCCCTCTCTGTGCAAAGGGAGGAGGGTGGGAAGAGGCCAGAGAGCAGTACAGGCAACAGAAGATGCTCTCATTTGTTCATGATCATTCCTTCTTTCAGACATTTCTGTTAGAAACCCTGTGTTGACACCACAGGTTCACTTTGCTAAGAATGGAGGATGAGGCAGGGGGGAGGATTTCGATCAGTATCACAGCTTGGTTTCAGCTTAGAGATCAAACACGAAGAAGGACCGCAGTCATTAGTCACCGCGTCGTAGATGTTCAGCATATAAAAGGACTAACTCGAAAAAGAGAATCCAGCAACTGTGGGGCCAAGAAAGGAGCAAGCCAGGCAATTATACAGGTGTGGGTGCAGCTCAGAACAGATTTGGATGGAGAGGCAAAACCTGCACTGAGCTCAAGGACAATGAGGGGAAAGCCATGGAGAAGAGAAAATGGAAGAAGGATCTCTACCCAGAAGGCAGAGTATGATGTGGTCAGACAGAAGCCCAGCTCTGTGTAAAAATTGTGCCCAGCTTTCTGAAAGAGATTTCTGAGTGGCCACACCTGCAGACAGTGCTGTAAATTGTGCATTTTTATATGCCAACATGCTTTTTGGGGTCTCAAAAATCTGACATAATATGTTAAATAAAAACAATGAAAAAAGAGCTGAGGCTTTGGGGATTGTTTGGAGACTTATTTTTTAGTTTTTAAAATTCATGTTAAATTCCATGCAACAATATTAAGAAAGCTGAATGTTTTTAGAAATATGGGGGGAAAAAAAAAGCCTTTTTTTTTTTTTTATTTTTTTTTTAATACTGTGCCAGGGACTTTCTTAGAGTATGTTATTGGACATCACCAGAGATGTTTTAAGGAACAGAAATAGATATCAGAGGAATTTCTGATATTCCACTTGTCTACATGATTGACACTTTAGCAGAGTTAATTTACATTTTAGGAATTTATTAGAAGTTAGATTTTCCTTTTTTGACTGACATTCAAGGTCCACTCTACTAGAGAGCATCTTTCTGAGTGCACAACGAGGGAGGTAAATTCATTATTTTTGTTATTCAATGGGATTAGCAGCCTAGATTCAGGTTAAAGTGATACAGAAGGGCATTAACTAGTTCTAAATGACTTAATTCCTTGAAAACAGTATTTTTTAATGTGCTGCTAATTAAAATATTTAAGAACTCACTGTAACAACATTTTGAAAATAAACCAGAAGAATCAATGTAAACAACATATCATTTTACAAACTAAACGGAATCACTTAAAATCCAATGTAATTCTATGTTCCAATAAAAATAAATATATATACAGGTGTCAAGTTAAGATCGTCAAGCCTTCTCCCAAGATACCAGCTAAGAATGAACCAAAAGTTCAGATTAACCCCTCTTATACTTGTTCTTACTTTTTGGAATAGACAAAATAGTTTCTGTGTAGCATCTACTTCTGATGCTTATAATGCTGCTCAAGAGCACTTTAAATGAAGGAGCAGGAAAGTCACCAAGAAATGCTTCAGTGAAAATTCACCAGAAGCATCTCTCTAGGATTGTAGTGCACTATTATCAAACAATACGTTTTCAGGTTTTTAGTCAACATTCCTAAAACCTAAGATATTTTCATTGCAATATGTTTTTCTTATATAGTGTTAGAAATCTCATTATGGCAGATATGGATTTAAGGAATATGCGCTGTGTGACAAGACAGCATTTAGCAGTCCTGGTCCTCTTAATGTCTAGCTTTTTTTTTTTTTTTTTTTTTCCCCTCCTCTTCTCCAGTACATTGTATTGACACAAAATTACATTATGATTATGTTTTAGAAGGTACAACAAATTTTTGCCCCTTAAATTCAAATTTATTTTTCTCTTTCATTACTTTCTTAGTCCTAAGAACGTTTTAAGTACTGCTTGACTGTGGTGTGGGCAGGATAAAATCAAAATATTAAGGAATAGTCATTCAAGGCCAGGTACATGAAAGAAACCTTGTGTCTCTGAACAGACTGTTCCCTCCACCTGGAAATAGTTGCCTTATAGAATCTGGTATTTGCACATTTCAAATCCCTCTCTTTTCTTGCCTTCAGCTCCTCCAACACAGCTAAGTAGTTTTGGCAGTTCAGGTGAAAGGAATGAAGTAACAGCTCATTTCCTTTTCATTCACAGGTATTTGCCTATGATTTTTGAGTCTTCAGTTTTTAGTTTGGGAGATACGTCCTTGGCCACAAAGTTGTGGAACGTAGTTCTGTGACTCCATGCATCAACTAGAATATCACTCTTCACATTTGGAATCACACTTACCGTACTGTACTAGTGATCCTGGTGTGCTGCAGAGGAAATGCTTTCATCTTTCTTAAAAAGTTTAATAGACTGCATGGCTTTATCTGTTTCAGAAGATATCATCTTTAACGATCCAGTGCAAACAGATACTCAGCATCTAGATGACAGACAAGTGGGGAGCATCAAATCATAAATGTAGTGCTTCACCCCATTTTAGAAAGCTGTTGTTTTCTGTGCACAAGCTAACATCATACTGTTTGATGTGTAGTTAGGTTAGTTCTTCCTCCAGGATTTATTTTGGTTCCAAATTAAAACAAATAAATGTGATAAATGCTATTTTGCAATTGAAAATATAATATTATATTAGAAGCCTATTTTCTCCGTGAATAAAATACAGGTGTCAGTTTCAGAACAGGAAAGAAAAAGTTGTAATTCCCAAATAGTCTAGCTCAGTAGGTTCCCCACCTACAGCCAGTTGGCAGAGACCAGTTCTAGTACAGAAGGCAAGAATGCTCTCCTAGGTAATCTAATAATGCTGGAAAAACTTAGTGAGCAGCAGAACGGAGGTAAGTTTTTGCCATGAGCTCTGAACACATATGAATGTGCCTCACCTTTGAGCAGTTCATTGCTCACCTGTCAGTTCTAAAAACCCAAAGATCTTGTCCATGTCATCCATATTGTGATTAAACTGAGTACTATATTTTGAAATGCCTTAAATTTGACAAATTTAGGGTGACAAAGGGGAATAACAATGCATTTTCAGCTACTTGCCTCTTCTCCCTTACAAGTCTGTAACTGTTGTCTTTGTTGATGGAAAGGTCCAGACAACTGCTAGCCCCTAAGAAATTAAGAGATAGACCAAGGACAAAGAACAAGCAGGCATAGCCTGGACTCTTCAATTTGTTTCTCACTCAAGTTGCAAATGGATATAAACCACAGAGATACCAGTGATGCTGCCAGAGGAAGATTGTGCTGTCATTTTGGCTGCGACACTGTTGAAGAGAAAGGACAAAATTGTCTGCTCCAACAATTCCCCCTGCCAGCCCAACCTGACATAGTTTTTGAAGAAAGAATTTACCACAAGTTTCTTTGCAGTCCTGACAGTCATTGACAATTCTCACGCGTGTACAGGATTCTCCACAGATCAAAGATCAAACTGAAGGGTCAGTATGAAGAAATAATGTATTACCTTCATGAAAGGATCTTGAAGAGCTCTTCAAAAAGCAAATTAAACCCAAATATTATTTTATGTTCCTACTGCAGAAAGGAGCACTGCAAGTCAACTGAATGCCATCTTAACCAGCCGGGCAGAAAGCCAGAGGGGCAAGAGGGTGTCAGATGGAATTTAGGCCAGGCAGGCAGGAAACACCAAGAGGAAACACCAGCAGCAGCTGTAGAAGCAAAAGAATGGGCAGAGGCTCTAAGACAAATAATAACAGGCAGAGTGTAGCAGCAGTAGCAGATGTCAGAGTAATGCTTTCTGGAGGGGGATGGGATGGCATTTGTAAAGAGAAGGGATTTTTTTTTTTTTTTGAACACTTTGTATTAATTATCTGAAAAGGGATTCTTCCCCCAGGCCCTTTGAAACACTGTTATTTTGGATTAGCTTGTGAGGGAAGAGACTCAACTGAGCGTCCACTCAAGATGTGCAGTGCCCAGGACAGGCACTGCTCCTGATCCTAGTTTCACGTATGGGTTTGGACTCTGAGTGATTTGTGGAGATGATGTTAAGAATAATTCTGGAAATAAATTTAGTAGATGGATCCCTTATTTCTCTAGTGGTATTACCAGTCTTTCTTTAGGTTTCTATAAAGTGGAACTAGCAGGGAGAGGGAAGAAGTTCTGCTCTTCCAAAAATGGTGCAATGCTGCTTTTGTCAGGCAGCAGTTTATATGCCAGTTCTTACATTTTAAGGCTGTTAATTGGTTCCATCAGTTGCTTAATTCACTTCTTAGTGAGATGCAATACTTGCGTGACAACAGATTGTCATGGTGATGTTGGTCATTGAGTTGTCATTCCTGAGAAACTTGCCTGCTTTCATACAATATAGGAGGAACTTTGCAGAGAGGATATTAAACTATCTCAACCATGTTCATCTAATGCTATATTGAAGGGGTGGCAGATGACAGAAGAGCTGATTGGCCATTTTCTCTCAAACACCATCAAAAGAGCAAGAGCCACCTGCAAGACGTGAAGCAAATAAAACATCCATTCAATCTGGAAGCAGAACGTGACTGGAAATAAAAAAAACATGAAGAGAAAATTCTAAGTATTAATGATATACATTAATTATATCATTATATGTATATAATCTTAATGATATACATTAATTATATCATTGTTTCACTCAGAGAAGGCAGCATCATTGTACAAATAAAAGAAATTATATTCAAACAGCTTAATGAATTTAAAGAACTGGCTTTGGAAAGTAAGCCAACACAATGGAGCCGTACCAAAACCACACATTAGTAGCACTTACTCAGTGGCTACTCACTCCCACGCGCACCTCATAATCAGTGGTTGGACCACCAGCTCCCCAGATGCTTTCTGAGGCGAACCACCTCATCCTGCCTGCCAGCCGCGCTGTGCTGTGCAGCCACCTAGTGCCTCTGAGGCTGCTTCTGTGGTAAGGAGACCCGCTTTGGCACCGCTCCTGGGACGCACACATGCCAGTAGTCAGCAGCTGCCTTCTCCCCGGATGCGAGGGAAGCTATCTGCTGCACAGCAGCCCTTCAGGAGGCACCTGGTATTTAGAGGAAGGGGAATTCTAGCGTCATTTGGGTTTCTCCACCTCTGTCAGAACCTAAGAAAGGATCAAGGCAAGTCATTTCAAGGAGGTGTGGATTATGCTTGGATGGGGGGAAAAGGAAGAAAAAGGGAAGAACTACAAATTGAGTGGTAACAAAAGATGCTAATAATTTGTTGGGACTTCTTTTAATTGACCATGCCAAAAAAAAAAAAAAAAAAGAAAAATACAAACACACACACACACACAAAATTTAAGCACATGAAATGAAAATCAGTCATTGGTTCACATGAGATTATGTGGTTTGACTTTTGTGAGGTCTTTTTCAACATATTATTTTTCCAGTTACAAATACATGTAAGTCCACATATAAGCAATATGACTTCTCACACAGTTTCTCAGGACCTCTATTGAATCTCACCTTATATTTCTAGTTACAACATTTCAAAGTTTTATTGTATCCAACATATGAATAAAACACCTGTCCCTCCAGTTTCATAGGGCAAGTGGTCAGAATATAACACAACAGTAGCAATTCTCTACTTATTGCTGAGCCATGAACAGCACGGGGCTCCAAATATTCCTAACGAAACCATTAGCCTCAGTCTGTGAGTCCTGTGTCAAGAACATAGCAGAATGCTAAATGAATTCTTATGACAGCATCTACAGCGCAAACAGATGTTTGTGCAAACCTGTGAATCTGACATTACCAGAAAATTGTTAGAAATAATACTAAAGAATTGATCTAAGATCTGTTTTCAGGAGTCAACAAACACAAATCTTATTCATATTCCCTGCTTGTCCTGCCCCAAAGAGAGTGAGATAAGATTTCCTTGTGATACCCGGTTTTTGATGTAGTAAAAACAAAAGCCAGACACAGACGCAGGAAAATATTATACTGTGTGATAGCATAGCAAATGAAACTCAAGATTTTACAGGTGTGAAGTGGCACACACGAGTCCTAACTTTATATGTGCAGTGATGGACTCTGGGTATTACCATGTCAGAGAGGTATTCTGAAATTACTGTAGGTGGTTCTGTGAAAATACCAACTTAAGGACCAGCAACAGCCAAAAAACCAAGCAGAATATTATGAATGCTTAGGAAAAGACTTAGGAAAAGAGTCAGGAACATAGCAGAAAACATTATGTCATTATACAAATCCATAGTTCACCCACATATTGAATATACCATGTTGCTTAGCTCCATCTCAGAAAGGGCATAAACAAGAGCAGAAGGAACGATCAAAGGCATGGAACTTCTTTCACAAATAAAATCACAAAATAGACCAGGACTTGTCAGGCAGCAACCATTGAGCTGACACAACAGGAATCACATAAAACTGAGCACCATGGAGAAGGTAAGCAAGGTAAGTCTTAGATTCTTGGCCAGTGTCATTCTTCCCTGACCCCTTGTCAGTCTGTTTGTCCATCTGCTCCAGGTTCTAGACTAGGACTGTTAAGACTTCAGTAGCTTCTAAGTTCAGTTCTTTCCTACCTCATTCACTTTTCAGATCTTAATCTTTCTGTACAAGCTGTTTGCAGCATAACTTGCCCTGTGTACCTAGCCTGAGTCACCTCCTTGCTACCCTCTAATCTCTTTGTTCATCTGAACATTAGCACTTCCCAGGAATCATGCAGTAACCTATGCCTTACCTTCCAGTACAGCTCAATCTTCCTGAATTTAATTTCAGTGAACTGCTTTTCTGTACTGCCTGGCTGTTACAAAAGATCCTTCTCCTCTGCTTCTGAGGCTCTTACAATGCAAGGGATGTCTCTAAGGGTGAAAGTGTCCCAGAAAGTTGGATATAATGCTGTACCTACATCTCTAGCAAATATAGGTACAGCATAACCAGTCTTCTCCCAGGAAGTAGGCGAAGACACACTGAAATCTGGTGACATCCAACTAGTCTGGCATGTACCATCAGAAGCAGCTCCAGTCACACCTTTGCATGCCTTGGCCCAACAGAGGAAGTGATCACGCTGTCCCTCCACAAAGCACTATGTAGGGTTGTGGACTTCCTGCGAGACAGTGAACTTAGTCACCACTCTTCCTCTGCTTGCAACACCCTCTGTACTGTAAATCATCCGTCAGTGAGAGCATCCTGTATGAATGCGAGGGACAAGGGAATATCTAGGGGCCATGATCTAAGGGTCATGGTCTACAGAGCCTGTAGTCTTCCGCTGGCTTAGGAGGCAGAAAAGGACTCCTCCTCACACAGCTTGGGCCTTTTCCAGACCAGTCTCTCAGAACAAGCCATAGGATCACATTAGCTTTTCTAAAAGGGTAAGCAGCCTCAGATGGAAGAGATAGTGAGCAGACCACTATAGGCAACATTTTCACTGATGTCAACCATTTCCTCTCCTCCACACGTGCCAAACTGACACGCTCAGTCTAAACAGACAGGGCCAGCAAACATCTGGTTGACACAAGAATCAGGAGGTCCTAGCCCACAAACAATGTTTTTGCATTTTTACTGTAATGTGCTTTTAAGTACACCAAAGATAGCAGTGCAACAAATGAAAATCCATTCCCCCAGAACCTTGTTTCTGTCCCCATCAGGTTTGATTCATTATATAGATGCAAAAAATCTGTCTCCCTTGCCGAATTTCTGTCAGATACACGACCGAATGCACTGTTCTGGTAGTATCCTATGACTTAACTTCAACTTAATGTTATATTAGCCATATGCAGCACTCAAAGAGGACAGAAGGGCCAGGGTGAAGTCCCATGGAATTCGGTTGTTGGCTGCACGTCAAAGGAGCACAAAAGCTCCAAGTACTTAAATAAGGCAGTTTGTACTTATTGACAGGAAGCCTTCACTAAAGTCATGATACAAATCTCCTTTAACATTTATTGACTATTTACACTTAAAACAGCAGCAAGAAAAGAATGTACTCAGAGAAATTGAACATAACTGCAGACTATACTTTTTTAATGATATTTACCTGACAATTAAAATTAAATTTATTAAAAGTAAAGGTGAAAATATAATGTACACATGCACACGGTAAATATGATTTATTATGCATCTTGCTTCAAATCTGAAAATAGAAATGCACAAGTTATCTTCTTGAAGCACAGAAATTCAAATATGAGTTTATCATCTTTTATATAAATACTGGTTTACACTTCTTCACAATTTCTTCAAATCCAACAATATAAACCAAGTCAACCTAGTGCCTTTTAAACAATTTCTTTTCCCCTGCCATTGCACATGAATTTGCATTTATCAGCTCTGAACCTGTTTATTTCTGCATTTCCCATTTATCTAGCTTAGGTAGGTAAATCAGACATAGTTATCCACTTTATTTCCTGTTTGACACGTTTCATCATGCAACCAATCTCCAAATATCATTTTTGACAAAAAAAAAATAACCTTATGAATACAGATCTGAATTCTTGTAATACTACTAATATAAGAAAAAGTTCTCCTCCACGTTATGTCAGTGATAGTACTGGCAACTACAGATAGATTTTCAGAAGCAAAGAAATAGAATAAGTGCTGAGAATTATTCACATAATTATTGATCCATATTACTTTTAGTGACATTGTTAAATCAGAAATTTATGTCAACCTGAGGACATTTTAGGATATTAATCTGAAATCCACATTATTATATACTAAAAATGCCTTAAATCCTGCATGAATTAAGTGGTCCTGAACAACCTTCTAGACACTAATTCTGCGTGAGTTATCATAACTGTACTTTATAGTAGTGTAATCCCTCCAGTACTCTATGTTGGTTAATTCATGAAAATTGAACAACACATAATACATAAGACTATCATGGACCAGTTTGGGCTGGCATACCACGTAGACAGACCTGCAGAAAATATTTCACATAGCATCTGCACTCACACTAACTAGTTTATTATTCTAATGGAGCCCCACAAGGAAGTACAATCAAGTTAATGTCACAATTTACAGCTTTCCACGATGCTCTAATATTTTTGTAATAGTTTAAAACCCAAATATGGGTATGTTAATGGAATACTTTCAGTCCTGCAGTTATTCTGTAAGATAGATCAAATTAAAAATTGGCATCCATAAAACCTTTTTTTCCACTGACAGGTCATGAAGCACTTGATGAAGTCTTGGTATCCCTGCTACATAAGAAATTTAATTTCCCACAGAAGCACGAAGAAATTTCAGTATAGTCCAGTGGGCAAAACATGTTTATCAGCCCTTGGGGAGCCTCCTTATGCATCTCTACAGGTTAAATTAAACCTGTGCTTAAAGTACCTCATCAATGAATTGCAATCTGTTATTTCCTTCATTTGGGGAGGTTATGTGATACTTTCTTTAATGTACATGAAGCTAATATAGTGCATTTGATGTAGACTACAGGCAGTTAGAAGAAATGAGAATATGGTACAGGCCTTCTGATCCTCAGCCTTATACCTATACTCACTGACACTGAAGGAAAAAAAAAGAACCATTGCGTTTCCCAGATAATTCTCTTTCCCCACTCAAGAAAGGAAACTGATCAGTCTGGCATTAGTGTGGATGAAACACTTCCATTATGGTAAAGTTTCTGGAGGGCTACCTCCCAAAGCATAAAATGAGTATAGAGCATCCCTTTTATAGTGGTTGTCTTGATCTGCAACTGCCAAAATGACTTTATTCTCAAGAGACAGTACTTTTGGGAGTTGTTTTGTTGTTGTTGCTTTTTAAAATTTTACATAGCTGTTGGAGACAGAGGGAGGAGGAGAAAAAAGTTGCTCTCCCTTTAAGATTTAGTTTGAGTCCAGGTGGCTGGACTGAAGCATCTAGCACAGCTGTACTCCCAGAGCGAGAAAGATTTGGTATGTTCAAGAGTGACCTGAATCTCTGGTTTCAGGCGAGTGCTGAGTTTTTATCTTACATCACTCTAGTGAGATGAAAGCAGCACGTTTATAATGCTCGTCTGTTTGTATGGAGGATTAACAATACGAAATACTTTCAGTTTGACTTTGTAGGAATAGTGAATATTGCACTTTTCAAAAGAAGGTGTCTACAGGGGAAAGTAGTGATAACAGAAGAAAGCAATACATCCGTGAAGGAATTTGAGCATGCAGAGGCCTAGAGAGTTTAGCTTTAAACATGGGCACGCAACGCCAAGTCTCCACAGGGGCAGAAGTCTAATAGAGGCAGCACTGGAGACCAGAACCAGCCACCATCCTCCTCCACTCTTATTGACAAATACCAAGAACTACCGGAGGCTCTCCTGATTCTCTCATTTCAGAGAATTTCCAAGATGAGAACTTATTTCAAGGTAATGACTCTATTAGAAGATACCCTGAATGACTTTCTGTATTATTATTATTTTTTTTGTAACCTCCATTTCCTGTACAGTATGCAATTACTAGGAGGGTGGAAACTTCTGAACTCCCTAGGAGAGTTTGCTGTGTCTCCCATTTCAGCTTAATAAAATATAATCTGAGTTGCAGCATCTGTAAGATGGACTTGTTCCACAACCAGCTGTTCTAAGTCAGGTTATTCAGAGGATGAGGAAGAAAATAGATTTGCAAGAGGGATGCTGAAGTGATCTGATAAGAGTAGCACTGTTAGATCTTTGGGGTTTTAGAATATTTCCCCTTGTCAAAGGAGTTGAATTGGAAAGAACTGCCACTATTATGCTGACCAAATTCTCACTGTTCGTTGCCACATTCTCTGTGTCCATTATCTTTCTTGGCTACCTCAGGACTTTCATGACAGCAAACCACTCTCTTCATTTGGAAAGCAGCTCTGTCAGAATTCAGGTGCTGTGGGGTGTTCCTCTGCTAAGGGTGCTGCTGCATACCAACCTGAACGTGGATCCGCTGGAATTCACCAAAGCAGGGCTACACGCTGCCCTGGCCCCTCAGGAGCTGAGGACAAGGTGGGCAGCCCACAGGCACACTGGAAGGCAGCAGAGATGTACAGAGTGGTGGTCAGAACAAAAGTCACAGCTGCTGTCTGTTAAAGGCATGAGGAAAATGTACACAAGTCAAAATTGTAACTGAACTTGAGAAGCATTGGGCATTAAGTTGTGCCTCGTTTTTGCCACTGTACCAACTGGCGATAAACTCTAGAAATGTTGATTTTTGCAAAATAGCCAAGTGCTTATAGTCCATGGGAAAAGGGCAGCTTTCTGGAGTAGACGTACTACTGGCCAGGGCAGTTAGGAAAGGTGGTTATGGGGAAGCAGAGGGGGATTGGTGCACTCTTACTTTTGTCTGCACAGAGCTCTCATTTAGCCCTTAAAGATGGGAGGATTTGTTTAGTCAGGACCAAATTTATGAAAACAGCCAATTAACAGTCTCACTTAACTAGATCCATCAAATGAAAGAAAAGGGAAAATCAGGGACAAAGAAGTGGGGAAAACAGAAAAAGATTGAGCAAAGTGCTTGCCAGTCCTGGAGCTTTTCTATCTATTGCTAGTTAACTCCCCCTAATTATTTGCTGTTAATGGCATTAAGACAACCTATCTAGTCCTGTCTAGAGACCCTCCAAGATCAGTCTGTAGTGAAGAACTGAAGTTCAATCAGAAGGTTATTATTATTATTATTATTATTTTTATTAGCAAACTATGACTATCAGAGAGTTTAGTACAGGGTTGAAAAGACATTAAAAAAGCCAGCCACTAGATAACTTCCTTTTTGGCTAACAGCTCAAACTAAAGGGAAGCAAAACCTTTTTCATTCTGAAGGTAGAGGCAGGCATACTGTGCAATTTCTGTTAATTCTCACACACACAAAAAATATTTTTTGATAAGAAAAAGAAAAGCTAGGGAGCTGAATCCAGCATCACCAGCTGCCACAGGGGTGTGTCAGATCACATGAGATTTACACAGGAGTTGCTCTAAACGTGCATCAGAAACATCTACTCTTTTCCACAGAGTAACCAAACGTTGCTTCAGCCCAATGTTCCTTCCGTTCAGTTGCGTTTTAATTGGTCCTTGGTAAACTGCACAGATTTACATTGCTTACAATACATAAAAGAGAGGTTCACTAGCAAACAATCTATTTTCAGGAGGAAAAAATCCATGATGGGAGAGAATGGGGTTATGCATTTGTATATATGGAATGATATTAAAAACAGCTAGTAGGAAAAAAGTTTTTACTTCGTTGCTGACCATTCCACTGTACTGTCATCCTAGAATAATGCCTATATGAAAAATGTCTAATACTTGTATATTTTATTTATATATTTATTTACATTTTTTAGTCTTAGCAGCTCCCTGAATTTCACAGCTATAGATGCAACCTGCACATTAAATACGTTCCTACAACATGACACTGAGATCTATTTTCCTGTTATTTCAGAATGAGACAAGTGTAGTAGTCCAAAAGCAACACTGACACACTGACACTAAGAAAATATCTCTCAACTGCACGGGGTAAAAGAAAGGTCTTCAGACACCACAGAAATGGCTGTGGATTACAAGACAGGGACTCCTTTCTTTATTTCCTGCTGTACACTTCCTGAAGGCATTTGCTGACAAGGAATTTGCAAATCTCGTCTTGTTAACAACTGCAATGGTCCTTGGTATTACTCAGATATAATCATCTATGTACCTGCTTAGGAACTGCCAGTCTGCAGAGCTCAGAGTTTGTCTCCCTGTCTTTCCATCTGTGCTCAAATAACCAGGCCTGCCTGCAGTAACCTTCTCCCCAGTATCCTTGCAGATGTTGCCCGCCCCCTCCTCCCGAAGGTTGTCCTGGAGGGAACATGCAGTTCCAGGGTGACTCATACCCCACACACTATCCCTTACTCATTCAAATAGTTTCATTAAAGGCACTGGACCACAGTAGATGAGAAAACTCATTTCACTGCGAGCCTGTTTCAGTATGAACACGCGAGAGAAGAGAATAAAGATCGAGACAAGGCACCTGTGATCATCTCCGTGGATAAAGGGCAGATAGGTGGGATCCTTCTGAGGAAGGAAGAACCTCTATGATCATGGCACCCCTTATTCAAGCATTTACAGAAGTGCTCAGTGATTTCTACACCATAGAACCAGTGCAAATACCTACAGCCCCTTCCCCAGCAATGTTGACGCTTATTTTCTTATCCAGAATCTCAATTCTTTAAGAAAAAAGTGAAACCTCCCCAATCCACTCCCTTCTCTGAGGAACCAGGTAAGTGCACAGAACACTGAACTCTCCCACTGACTGGGTGGGACCCTCAAGTGTGGGATTTATCACCAAAGCCCTATATTTTAACTCATCTTTAAATTATTTTTAAATCAGAGGCTTTGCTTGGCTTGCTTCAGTTACCTGAGAAGTGCTATATGGTCCTAATTCTTGGAGCAGAAACTGCAAAACCACAAAGTATAAAGGCCTTTAAGAGTGTAAAGTAAAAAACATTTGAGGAAATGCAAGCACTGAACTTCTCAGGGGTCAGAAGGTGGTAAAGAAAAATCACAGAACAGAGAGAAGTGACAAGAGCAAAGCAATAGGAAGAAGAGATCAACAGAGAATGGTGGCAAGCCTGGCCAAAGAAAGATTAAGGTGACTGCTGAAGAGCTATGCTGGGCAGAGACCAGCACCACCATGCTGGCAGGAGACATGCAGTGTCTCCAATGCAAAGGACAGCATCCCCAAAGCCAATAGGGATTTTCAGTGCTGGAACAGTGAAACAGTTCATTTAAAGCCAGCACATCAGGCACATTAATGTTTTGTTGTTGTTCTTAATTCGTGGTAAAAGAAAATGAGTACGTTTTAATCAAATATTGAAAATACATTTGAATTTTCAGTTCATGAAAAAGGAGGCTCTCTGGAGTAGGGATCCTGTAGGAGTCCCATCAACTTAGTTAGGAAAGAGGTGGACAAGATGCCTAGCCTTATGAGTAGGCAGTTCTTAAAATATACAAGCCGGAAAAGTGCAGTTAATAGTTTTGCATGTTACCAGACAAGCCAGAAAGAAAGAAGTAGTAGTAATGGAAATGGTGATTTTACCAAGAATTTTGCTTTTGCCAACATCCAGAGCTCTGTAAGATCCACAGCCACTCCCAACCAGACAGACCTAAAAATAAACCTGCTATACAGTTGCTGATGAGGCAGGATCTTTCACCTCACCTTTGTATTTACAGCCAGAGCTGCAAAGCTTCTGTTTTGTTGGCTTGTTCTTATTTAGACAGACCGGTACAATGTTTGAAGTCATATGAAAGCTAACTAACATGACAATTGTTTTCTACACTTAGAAACGTTAATTTCTTGTAAAGCTTGTTCAATTAACTAAGAAAATCTAGAGGACATGCTGACTTTGTCTCGTTTCCCCTCCCCCAAATGCATTTTACAAAACTCCAGTAGAGTCTTAACCAAAACAATGTGCTGATATGAGAAGCTGTCTGCATTCCTCTTTTGCAATTCACCTTACACTCTGCAAGTTACTTGAAGATAAGCTCTTCTCGATGCCAAAAAACTCCAGCAAGAGGTGAAGGCTTCTTTGCAATGGGTAAAGTGCTGCACAATTTTGTCAAGTTATTCATTGCATTCTTGTTAGTGCATCCCCACCCTTAGTGTATTCCCTGCAGTCGCTCCTCTTCCAAGTGACCCCAGCAATAGTTAGGGGTGGGAATAGCCCATCTCAAGCTTGACTATTAGATAATCAACATTAGATGCTGATTTAACTTCTCTATTTTCACACTCATCCCTCCTTATGGAGAGGAACAGTCCTTTAATTAGGAACCTGTGACATGCCTGCTCCCGTTTCCCTGTCGGAGGCGATATTCAGGGGATTTAGCTCAGTTCTGGGAAAGTACCCTCATGTTCTGAGATCTTTTGAGTAGGAAAGGGAAGGGGAGTAGTAACACTTTTCTGCTTTTTCTATTTGTATTATATTCAGCTTTGTTCTAAAGAGAGGTAATCTCCATAAACAGCAAACTAAAACCAATTTAAGAATAGTGGAAGAAAAATGCTTTCTCCTAAATGCATTTATATGCATGCACACAACAGAACTGCAAACGAAATACACATTGAGATTTGCGTTCCCAGACCAGCATAAGGAGCAGCAAATGCCTATATGGAAGAGCTGACAATGCAGGGAATCAATGACTTCTGACACATCTCAATCCTCCCTTTTAACATACACGTTTTATGATTCTTTTCACAGAGGGTAGAGGTTCCCATCATCCCACTAATCTCATAGCCAGTGGTTCAGCAAAACAGAATTCAACTTCCAAAAAAGGGGTCAGCTAGAACCTCAGGACTTGTGATACTGAAATAGAAATCCATAAATTTCAGAAGAAAATCTGAAAAAAAAACGTTTGGAGAATGAATTACATTTACTCCTAAAGCAACGCTGGTATTTCCAAAAGAAGGTCCCACAGAGCTTGTGTGAAGACAGAATAAATACAAAACGAAGAAAAAAATGTTGGTTCTAACAGATGATCCTATCAAACAACAAGCTCTTAACCAACTGATACTTGTATAAAGAGATTTAGATAGGAATTAACAAGGTTGCACATATAACTGAGGGACACAATTTCATCTGCTTTTTCTTTTCATCCCAGCCCCAAAACACTTAAGTCCTTTTGAAATTCTCAGCTCCAATGCTATTGTAAGCTTTTCAGGGGAAGGATGGCAATGTGTACACAGAGTGCCCTGGACAGTAGGATCGTGGCCCCATTATGGGGCTTACTACAGTAATATTAATAAATATCACCAGTAGAATTAACTGTTCATCTCTGTGTTCCTCTCACCTGAGAAACAGAGGTCTCATGCTTCACATGTAAAAAGGGCAATTAGCAGAGAAACAATTTTAAGGGAGAATATAAAAATGAGGTGAAAATATCAGGAGATGAGTACATAGAAATGAAATGACATGGAGAACAGCCTTGTGGAATGCAAGTCCTTCAGGTGCTGATATATAATCGGGTACAGTTCCACTGTTTCTACTTTTTTTCCAATGAATGCCATGGTGTGCCATGCAGACAACTCTTTCAAATGAGCCATCTGATTCTGAATTATGACCTGGTGCAGTTATTTCTGTTATCCGAGAAAGACTGAAGCCATTAGCTAATAAGTTGTGCAAATTTTAAAACATGGAAATAAGAAAAATGTCTTAAAACTAAATGTAGTGAAATGCTAACTCTCTAAGTCTATAGCCATATTCCTTCTAGCCTCTTCAGACAAACTAATGGACAAAATCTAAACCAGGGAGAGGCTGCAAGCAGTCCTGTCACCTGAACACAGCCACTTCTGCAGTAGAATCCAGAAGCTAAGACAAAGGAATATATTTTTATTTTTAATAGTGCTAGTTTTTCAGCTATGTTTGATCTAATTATTCAGTTGTTTGTTCTAGGAAAACAGAAAACAAAAAACAAACAAACAAAACAACAAAACAAAAAAACAAAAAACAACTCTCCAAACCACATAAGGAAACAACTATAACTCAAAAAATTTCTTTTGGGCCAGTTCAAGGGCTGCATCAGGAGAGCTGGGGGGCAGAGTATGAAACATGATTTGCTCGTTTCCTCCTTTACTGACTCACAATGTAAGCTTAGAAATACTACTAGTTCTGGGTTAACAGTTTAATCTCTCCCTCCTTTTAAAGTGTGCATGCTCTGTAAGCATACCAAACATCTTAATATTTTAAAATATACACTACAACAAAAAAATCTGTATGTATTAAAGCTGTGTTGGACAAGCTAATATTTTCCCTTATATTACTTGGGAACAGAGAGCTGTTGAAAGGAGTGTAATGAAAGTCACAAGGATGAAGAAGAGCAAATATTTACTAGATAAAGAGCCTGAATGTCACACTTCTTAATGCAAGAGGCATTGTGACATTGCTCATTTAATCTGGGCTCTGCTAATTGGTCTACTGCACAAGGAAAAATCTTTGGGAGTCCTTCTGGGAATGTCTCACATCATTCCCTATCAGCTGTTGACATACAAATACTCTAGTAATGAAAATATTTTCATTCCTTCATAACAGCATTCCCTGTCCTGTTTAATCTTATTTTCTCTCTTTCTAAAAACAAGCTTCTGTGTGGGGTTTCTGAACTAACGGACCTGATGCCATATATCAAAAATGTCCTGTGCTCCTGTCAAACTTACTAGGAGTCCACCCAAAAGAGTGAATGGGGAAAAAAAAACACAAGGATTTATAGCAACAACAAGGAATTTTAAACAACATTTGAAATTAATTTCTGGTCTGCATCATTTTGAAGGACTGTAAATGTAACTAGACTAGAACTAAGCTGTACCTGCCTTAAGTCTCCATCCCTAGCAGTAAAGTAGCTGACTCAGGATCCAGCTCCTTGCTACAAAGGGACAGGTTTGCAAGTTTCCAGAAACATTGTGGAGTATAATATTTTAGCCAACTCTGTCACTTTTATGTATAGGAGTGCTGGGGAACAAGCAGCTGGAAACCCTGGGTGTCTTCCTGCACTCCAACCAGACTCTTTTCTGAAGTGTGGGCTCAGGCTTGCTAAGCATGAGGACGTTAGTGATTTACTGCTGGAGATATATAAAATGGTGCTGAAAAGACTTCCAGCAACTCCTTCCACACTCCCTGCTCTGCATCTGAGAGCACATCAGCTCTTCAGGGCAGACCCATCTGCAGAGGCTGCACTGTCCTCTTCAACTCCAACAGCAATTCCTACCAGGACAATTTGCATTTTCAGTGCACTCCTTTTATCCGCTTAGCACCCCACTTTGTGCACAGGCACTTACCTCGGGAAATAGGAATGCATTCTGCTGTGCATGAAATCCATGCAGCAGAGTCATCACAATTTTGTCAGAAAAATCTCTTTTGGAAATGATTTCAAAATTATTTCAAAAGCTGATACTTTCACATTGTGCTAGATCCTTGTGCAGGTAAACACATTTCTTCCCCTAGGTAAACTCCACACCTAAATGCTGCCCTTAAATTATTTGGCTTGCTTTATTTATATTTTTGTCTTTAATACCACAGCTGGTCCAAATGCAAGGTCTGTGGTATGATGCAAGCTGCTGCCCCTCCCGCCCCCACCCCACTCCCGGGGGACCTCTGCCTCCACCCCCATCCTGCTGCCCAGGTTGTGGCATTCCTTTCTGCACCCTATCACTGTCACACTCCCCTCCTGGAAACAGGTGCAAGAAGATTAAAAACCCACTCATTCAGCTGGGATTTTCATCTGTTTGCACCTTCCTCTTTGCCACTTCTATGTGTCAACATCTCTCGAGCAGAAGGCGGAGGGAAGGCACGCTCGTGGTCATGGTGTTTGCTGTTTACAGTGAGAAACAGGAGTTTTATTTGAGGGACAGCTGTATCAGGAGGTAGGAGAATGCTTAACACACAAAGGTTTTACATAAATTTTGTTGGACTTTTTCTTAAAAAGCATGTGTGCTTTTTTTCCTCTGAAACTGAAGTTTCATTTGAAATGTCAGCATTAACTGATCCTTAAAAGGAAAAGTTCATCTTAATGAGTTCATCTTAATGAATTTTTGAATAATACATCAGTGTCCTGCTTTTTAATTTCTAAATGGTTCATTTCTGAAGACACCAATATTGCCACCAACCCAACATGATGTGAGGACTGAAACATGGTACCGGTTTTGGTTTTAGCTATGAAGTTGCTGTATGTCAAACCGTCACTGCAACACAAACCAGGGGGCTGAGGGTTAACCACATTTAATATTTTAAAAATAAAGATAGCACAGTGACTGATTTTTTTTTTTCCACGGGAGCGTGATAGAACTGCAGCTGGCATTGGGAACAGTATTACAATCCTTGCACTTGAAAACTCTGTAAGCTGCAGCCACCTTTTCCCTAAAAATTCCACTTAGAAAAAGGGTCATGTTCCCTTCCCCTTTCTCACTCTGAATAAAAGCAGCCTGTACCCTCTCACCCCTACAAAACCTTTGGACAAAAACCTATGGACAAAACCTTTCACAAAGTTTGAGCTTTTTGGTTGCCCAGCACCTGTACTCTTTGGACTTGGGGTCTGTATTACAGAAGTATCCACACTGTGGGAATTTCAGAGTTCTGAGCTTTTAAAATCCACCCCTCCCCCAGAACAAGCTTTCTGGTACCCCCTGGGAGGCCAGGCCTCGCAGCCCAAGGACTGATCGGTACGGGGGTGGTTCCTACAGGGGCTGTTCCTGACCAGTTCCAGAAGCGTCCCTGGCATGCCCATGAGACCCCCAGCAAAGAGCCATTCCTCAACAGATTTCCTAGGGCAGGCAGACCTTCAGATTTCAAGTCATTCAGTGCCATGGTCACATCCCAAGATCAATTGAAGAAAAACATACAGAAACTGGTAGTTTCAATACTTCTTAGCAAGGTGTGCACTGCCTGAATGCAACCCACTGGAACCAAACCCCTGGGGCTGCACGAGCATAGAAGATGGGTCTGGGTCGTTCCCACCTGATTCCCTGGGTGTCTCTGGCCAGGAAGAAGAACTGCACCTTAGAGCCAGAATCTGTTCCTTTTGCTGACTGACCCAGGAGCAGTGTGACATGGAAAATGGTCTGTGTGAGGAATGTTTTAACAATTCGTGTCAATAAAGAACAGTCCTGTCTGCCTCTGGGTCCTGCACTGGCAATTTAATTCTTAACAGTCTGGAAATGAAAAGCTATGAAGGAAAATGGTATGTGCAGTCTTGTATCACAGTAAAGTTTTTTTTGGAGTGGAAAGGATTATGTGAGCAAGAACAGCCATAGAGATTGATCCTAATTTTTCAAAGATACTCTGACATTTTTTTGTAAAGAGGAGCTTATTTCAGATACAGTGCATTGGCTAAAATTTCACAGGTGAGCACACATTTAGGAGAACTGTGTGTAGCCAAGTATGCTCTTTAGAGTGGGTTTGGTCACGCTTACATATAAGGACTCCTAACAGATTTACCTTTGGAGTGTTTCCAGGGCCTTCATAAGGACCTTGCAGAAAGTGCTAATTGCTTCCGCATGCAACTCCTTCACTAGCCATTGGATGCACCTGTCCCAGGGTGTACCAGCAGTACTCAAACCCAGACTGAACATCATAGGCCATGCAGTTTCTACGTAGCCATGAACTAAGATTTTCCCCTGATATGAGGCAAGGAGGGCAGAAGGGGGCATCAGTGAAACAGTGAGAGATGCATCAGTGGAGCAGTGAAGACGACCTGAAGAGAGGCCGTCTCCAGAGAGAGAACAGCATCTGAGGAACAGGACAAGGAGCCCAGTGAGACATTTCTGCATGGGCTTCCCAAAGAACCTACACTCTATAAACAAAGTGAAGGCACTACCTACTAGCATTCAACAGAGGAAAATAATATGCTCGTAAGAGTGAGAAAGGTTTTGCATGGCTCTCTGAATGTAGCTAATACTGAGAAGAAAAGTGTGTATATTTTCCTCATTCAATCTTACATGCCAGAAAAAAGAGAAATTTAAATTTGTATGTAAAGGAAATGATTTCAACATTTAGCCTGTCAGAAATAACCCAACAAATTTGGGGAGTGTAAAATATTGTTCCTAACAGATAACACTTTATAAGAAGTTCTGACTTTGATAGATAGTAGAGAGTGAGAAAGCTTAACAAATGGGTTTCCAGTTATATGTGCATGCATTAAAAATATCATTACTTTCATGAATAGTCCAATACTGTTTTCAAATTAGTGCTAAAGTCTCCAAAACCCCTATTAAAGTTTTTTTAAAAAAGTTCACGAAACATTGGATTGAGAAAAACCTGCCTTACTGGAGCATTTCCAGCTCCTGATAGCACCACAGCAGTAAATGAACATTTTAAATACAAACATTTGTTGTGACTCCTGCCTCTGGTACTGCTGAAC